>NW_027142542.1:33992-90792 GCF_026170545.1 Melanerpes formicivorus
ACCACCAGCCTCCGCGTGGTGAGAAACACTTTTGAACGATGCGAACTGGTTCGAAAGATCTTTCAAAATCACAGAGTCAAGTTCGAGGAAAAAAACATTGCTCTCAACAGTGATTATGGAAAGGAACTGGATGAAAGATGCAGGAGGGTCTGTGAAGTTCCCTCCCTCCCTGTTGTGTTTATTGATGGCCATTATCTCGGGGTAAGTAAAGCATTGAGCCTGTGTTTTGTTCTGCCGCCTGAAGGAACGGATGAAACCCTTGAGGAGTGAGAAAGAGGCTTTCTGCAAAATTGCCTGCCATGCTGCACTGATGGGAGCAATCACAGACACTGAGCCCTTTGTCTGTGGTACGTGCTGCACAGATCCACACTGAGAGCTGTGATCTGAGGATGCAGAAGAGAGCTGGGGAGAGGCTATTGGGAGATGCCAATCCACACTGATAGGTTTGATCTGAGGATGCAGGAGGTAACTGGGGAGAGACTATTAGGAGGGGGATTTATAAAGGCTGTAATACAATCTAAGATGGAGTAGCTTAGCTGAATAGATGAAACCAGCACCAGAACAAGAAGACACAGTCTCAAGCTGTGCCAGGGGAGTTTCAGGCTGGATGTGAGGAAGAAATTCTTCATAGAGAGAGATTGGCCATTGGAATGTGCTGCCCAGGGAGGTGGTGGAGTCACCCTCACGGGGGGTGTTGAGGAGGAGACATAATGGGGTGCTTGGTGTCATGGTTTAGTTGATTAGAAGGTATTGGATGATGGGTTGGACACAATGATCTCAAAGGTCTCTTCCAACCTGGTCTGGTCTATTCTATTCTATTCTATTCTATTCTATTCTATTCTATTCTATTCTATTCTATTCTATTCTATTCTATTCCATTCCATTCCATTCCATTCCATTCCATTCCATTCCATTCCATTCCACTCCACTCCACTCCACTCCACTCCACTCCATTCCATTCCATTCCATTCCATTCCATTCCATTCCATTCCATTCCATTCCATTCCATTCCATTCCATTCTATGAATATCAGGAGAAATCTTGTGGCTGTTTGTATTATTCTTTCATGGGAACTTGTACATATCATTGACCATGGAAGAGGAGCACACAGAGCATAAACCTGTCACTTAGTGTTTGCTTAGAATCACAGAATTGTCAGGGTGGGAAGGGAGGTTCTCCTCCCTCTCTACTCTGCCCAGGTGAGGACCCATCTGGAATATTGTGTCCAGTTCTGGGCCCCTCAGCTCAAGAAGGACCTCAGAGAACTGCTTAAGAGAGTCCAGCATAGAGCCATAAAAGTGATTAAGGAAGTGGAACATCTTCCTTACAAGGAGAAACTGAGGGAGCTGGGGTTCTTCAGCTTGGAGAAGAGGAGACTAAGAGGTGGCCTCAGTCATGTTTGTGAATATGTAAAGGGTGAGTGCCAAGAGGCTGGAGCCAGGCTCTGCTGTGTGATGCCAAATGACAGCACAAGGGGCAATGGTGGAAGCTGAGGCATAGGAAGTTCCATGGAAACAGGAGGGAGAATTATTTCACTGTGAGGGTGACAGAGCACTGGAACAGGCTGCCAAGGGGGGTTGTGGAGTCTCCCTCTCTGGAGATATTGAAGACCTGCCTGGATGAGTTCCTGTGTGATCTGGTATAGGTGATCCTGCTCTGGCAGGGGGGTTGAACTGGATGATCTCTTGAGGTCCCTTCCAGCCCCTAGCATTCTGTGATTCTGTGACCTCAAGGATCATCTACTTCCAACTCCTCACAACACTTTGAAAGTAAACTGCTCCACATCATATGGAGAACTTGTTTGGAATCCTGAATCAGGAAAAAAAAAACAAAGTTTATGACTAACTTCTTCAAAGCTTCACTGAAGGTGGAGAGGGATAAAGCTTTCCATAAGCTATCTGACAGAGCCTGCTTCTGAGCACCTACAAAGCAAATGGAGCCTGCCCTGGACAGCATCTATGTAAACAAGAACAGCTAGGAATTGAAAAAGACAAATTGTTGAGAAGTGAAATCAGTTCACAGTGATGCAGTTGTTTAAACTGTTGCAAACTAACAGAATGTTTAAGAGCAGATTTCCAGAGGATACAGCAAATGTGCTCATTATTTAGAAAGTCTTGCAAATGTTTACAACTCATAGTTTCATAGATTCATAGTTTCATAGTTTCATTCAGGGTTGGAAGGGACCACAAGGATCATCTAGTTCCAACCCCCCCTGCCATGGGCAGGGACACCCCACACTAGACCAGGCTGGACAGAGCCTCATCCAGCCAGGTCTTAAACACCCCCAGGGACGGGGCCTCAACCCCGTAGCTCTTGATTCCTCCTGCTTACCTGGCAAACAGAGGGAAAAAGAAAAAGCATGATGCTTGAAGTAGTCATAGAATAATAGAATCATAGAGTTGTTAGGGTTGGAAGAGACCTCAAGGATCATCTAGTTCCAACTCCCCTGCCATGGGCAGGGACACCTCACACTACATCAGGCTGCTCACAGCCACATCCATCCTGGCCTTAAAAACCTCCAAGTTTGAGGCTTCTACCACCTCCCTGGACAATGTGTTCCAGTGTCTCACCACCCTCATGGTGAATAAGATCTGTGTTGAATATGAAAATAACAGTTTAGGATGTCAGACCTTACACATGCATTTAATTTTGTAGATGAAGTCTGTGTCTGTAATCACAGTATCACAGTATCACAGTATCACAGTATAGCTAAGGTTGGAAGAGACCTCGAGGATCATCGAGTCCAACCTGTCACCACAGACCTTATGACTAGACCATGGCACCAAGTGCCACGTCCAATCCCCTTTTGAACACCTCCAGGGTCGATGACTCAACCACCTCCCTGGGCAGCACATTCCAATGATGAATGACTCTCTCAGTGAAGAACTTTCTCCTCACCTCGAGTCTAAACCTCCCCTGGCACAGCTTGAGACTCTGTCCCCTTGTTCTGGTGCTGGTTGCCTGGGAGAAGAGACCAACCCCTTCCCGGCTACAACCACCTTTCAGGTAGTTGTAGAGGGCAAGGAGGTCACCCCTGAGCCTCCTCTTCTCCAGGCTAAACAACCCCAGCTCCCTCAGCCTCTCCTCATAGGGCTTGTGTTCAAGGCCTCTCCCCAGCCTTGTTGACTGAATGTTGGTTTAGCTACAGAATTGGCTCATTTTAGAAACCTCTAGAGTAGAAGACAGGGGGAAACCAGCCCAGCTCTGCCCTGTTGCAAGACACTAACTTCAAATGGAAATCTATAACCCAAACCTGTATTCTGGTACTCTGCATCTACAATCCTGTTGATATTTGGAGTCACCTTTTCATTAAGGTCAGCCTGTACTTTTGCACTTCATTTTATCTGTAAGTGGGGAGGGAAAAAATAAAAGGACAGAAAAAAAAGATCAGAGTTGAAAAGATTCTGGGAAGTGGCAGAAAGAAAACAGCTTGGGAGCTCAGAGAAGGTAATTGTCTTGAGCGCTAAAGAACCAGCAATTAGCACCGCCAGCAAGGCTGTGATTTGTGAAGGCAAACTATTTTTAAACCCAGTGGGGTGGTTGTGTTTGCACTGTTTAATGCTTCCAGTTTCACAAAAGATTTAAGGACCAAAATGAAATGTAATAAACAGCCAGGCATAATTGATATTGGGCCTGAATAAACACTCTAATCTCCTTGCTTCCTGCCCTCTTCCCAGCTCTCCATGCGCTCTGCGTGAGGCAGGTGAAAGATTTAAAGTGCCAAAAGGAAATGGAATGAACAGCCAGGCATAATTGATATTGGGCCTGAATAAACACTCTAATCTCCTTTCTCCCTACCCTCTCCCCCAGCTCCCCATGTGCTCTGCATGAGGCAGGTTTCCCCAAGTGCTGTAACAAATGCCTTTGCTGGCACAGGGCTCAACAGACCACTGCAACAACTGCACAGCCACCTGTGTGCAGAATGTTAGCAGTGATTTTTCACGTGGTTGCAGAGGATGTTTTGGTGAGTAACCTGAGTTCAAGAGCTCTCCAGCCAGCCAGGAGCTGCTTGGTTCAAAAGCAGCTTAAAATTCAACAGGATTCAGGCTAAGATTTGCTCATTTCATTATCATGTTCAAAGTGAAAGTAGTGAGTTATGGACTGGCTCCAAGAAAATCTCAGCCCTTGTATGATCAATTTGTCAGAAGAATTCAGTTACAATGCTGAAATGGATTGGATACATTATTTGCTCATCTGTAGGTGAAGCCTGGTTCCAGTCATTTTGGTGTGATGGATGGCCCATTAATGCACTGCTGCTTTCTCTCCCCCTTTTGCTTTGTTTCTGGAAGACCATGGGAAACTTGACTTTTAACAGGGGAGCAAGAGTGTAACAGGCAATATAATCTCCTTAAAACTATTTTGGCCAAAACAACCCCATGCAGAGCTACAGGCTGGGGTCGGAGTGGCTGGAGAGCAGCCAGGCAGAAAGGGACCTGGGGGCACTGGTTGACAGCTGGCTGAATATGAGCCATCAGTGTGCCCAGGTGGTCAAAAAGGCCAATGGCCTCCTGGCCTGGATCAGGAACAGTGTGGCCAGCAGGAGCAGGGAAGTCATTCTGCCCTGTACTCAGCACTGGTTAGGCCATACCTTGAGTCTTGTGTTCAGTTCTGGGCCCCTCAATTCAAGAAGGACATTGAGACATTTGAACATGTCCAGAGAAGGGCAACGAGGCTGGGGAGAGGTCTGGAGCACAGCCCTGTGAGGAGAGGCTGAGGGAGCTGGGTTTGCTTAACCTGGAGAAGAGGAAGCTCAGGGGAGACCTTATTGCTCTCTACAACTACCTGAAGGGAGGTTGTAGTCAGGTGGGGGTTGGTCTCTTCTCCCAGGCAACCAGCACCGGTACAAGAGGACACAGTCTCAAGCTGCACCAGGGGAGGTTTAGGCTGGATGTTAGGGAGAAGTTCTTCCCAGCAAGAGAGATTGGCCATTGGAATGTGCTGCCCAGGGAGGTGGTGGAGTCACCATCACGGGAGGTGTTTAGGAAGAGACTGGATGGGGCACTTGGTGCCATGGCTTAGCTGTCATGAGGTGTTAGGTATTTAGATAATAGGTTGGACTTGTTGATCTCTGAGGTCTTTTCCAACCTGATTGATTCTATGATTCTATTCCATGACTCTACTTAAGTATTGCATGGGGTGCTTTGAAGAGGTGCAGGAAAGAAGGGAAGGGAATTAGGGAGCTAGCTGTCTGTGGGAGACACAAATCTAGCTGTCCAACTACCTGCTAACAGGTGATCAGCAGTTTTTATCCCTTGTAGCTAAACTAATGAGGAAAGAATTTGGTGTTTTGGACTACAGACTTTTACTGCACAGCAGCTGCATTCACACTGTTTAACCCAAGAAAACAGAAATTATTTATCTGCTAAAAATACAGGAAAAGAAATGATCCTTGGGGAGGTTTCTTTCTTCTTCTTTTATTATTATTTTTAATTAAACTGAAATGAACCAGGATGGGAAGTTCAGTGTGAGCAGAGCCACCGGATGCCAACAGGAGCCCTGCAGCTGCCAGGCAACGGGAAAAGAGAGCCCCAGGATAAACCTCTCACTCACACTGGCAAGGAACCTCTGGCCACACACTCTGGTGAATGTGGCAAAATCCATTATCACATGGCAATTTTTATTCCTTGGCCTTCAGATGGATTCATGAGAGAGGTTGGCATTCATTCATTTAAGAAGAGAACTAAAGAGGGGGGCCTTTGCATATTGAAGAGGCCTGGTGAGAAGTATTCACCCCCAGTGCCTGGTGGAGGTGGCCTCTGAAGAAGACAATGCATCAGTGACTCCAAAGGCAGCAAGCTGGCTGGAACCTGTGCTGGGCTGATGTTTCTTTATCATGCAGTCAAGAACTAATGAAAGAATGTGGTCTCATAGGTAACAGTGTACAGTTTTATAATGCTTCTCATGACAATTATCTGATGATATGCAAATGCAACACAGAAATTCAGAAGCCTGGTGAGCCAGTCAATTAACAGGCAATATTTTTTCCTCTCTCTCTCTGTCTGTCTCTCTTTTTATAACTTTGCATATTTACTTCCAGACAAATCCTTTCCTGAAGGAGTTGGCATGTGAGGAGAGGCTGAGGGAGCTGGGGTTGCTTAGCCTGGAGAAGAGAAGGCTCAGGGGAGACCTTATTGCTGTATACAACTGCCTGAAGGGAGCTTGTAGTCAGGTCGGGGTTGGTCTCTTCTCCCAAGCAACCGGCACCAGAACAAGAGGACACAGTCAGTCTCAAGCTGTGCCAGGGGAGGTTTAGGCTGGATGTTAGGAAGAAGTTCTTCACAGAGATTGGCCACTGCTGGAAGTGTTTAAGAAGAGACTGGATGAGGCACTTGGTGCCATGGTTTAGTTGATTAGATGGTGTTGGGTAATAGGTTGGACTTAATCTCAAAGGTCTTTTCCAACCTGGTTAGTTCTGTATTCTGTATTCTGTAAAGGGAAATCTGTACTGAGCCATGCACCTTTCAGTGAGACATAAGGGGGAAAGAACAACCACCCAAACAACCCCTAATTAAAATAGGAACAGTTTTGAAATGGAAGAAGATTACTTTTGTAGAGATAAATGTAACAGCAGCACCAGAACACCACCTATGTGCATCTGTTAGAGTACACAGTGTCCAAGCTGTGCTGAAGCATGGAGAAGGCTGTTGGAATTCTGCAGGCTGTGTGGATAAATCCTCACAGCACTGTGGAATTTATCATTGCCTGCACAGGGGGAACGAAACAACACACACACACACACACCCACCCACACACACACACACACACACACACCCCTGCTTGGGCAGAAGCAGTAGGGAAAAAAAATCATATTTAGCCCCTGTCAAGCAAAGTCCTGAGTCCTGCAGTACAGCAGGCTTCTTAATCTTCCCATTTATTTCAGGATTGAATCCCTGCATTTCTTGACACATGCTGTCTAAATATCTGTCTGCCAGGAAATTGCAGGTTCCTGCTGCAGTGTGCTTTATACCAGCTGGTCCAATCCCTTCTTTTCACCTGAGGCTGCCTCCATTTGAAATGGAATTATGCCATCTGCTGGGATGTCAAAGCAGAATAACCCTCCCCCCTCCAAATTACTTCCAAGAAGGCAGAAAAAGCATTGGAGCATTCAGCTGCTCTTCTTACAAAGGCACAGTGGATTGTTAGGGGTTTATGCTATGCAGATTCCTTTCCCCCCCTGATGGAAAATGGATGCACAGTAGGGGAAAACAAGGCAAATAGAATCATCTAGCTGGAGTGCTAGCTCACTGTATAATAGATATTTTTCTTGGGTACTCCCCAAAAGAGTAAAATGAAAATGCTCCACAGAACAGGAAGGAATCACAGAATCACAGAAACATTCAGGTTGGAAATGCCCCTCAGGATCACCAAGTCCAACCCAGAGCCCTACTCTACAAGGTCCACCCCTAAACCATATCCCCAGGCACCACATCCAAACCACCTTCAAACACTTGTGGAACCTGTTTGGTTTGGGTTTGTGGGTTTTTTTTTTTGTCACATAAGGATTAAGCTTCCTTTTTGCTGCTTTCTAGTGGCCATTTCTGTTTAGTAGCTCTCAGGTGCCTCCATGCTTTGTTAACAAAAATGTGTCCAAATTTCTTCAATCTACTGAAGGTATAAATGCTACCTTGGAGACTTTTCCAGGTAGAAATCAATTTAGTTAGTGAGAGGGAAGAATCAGTGCTGCAGCCACACAGCTCCCTAAACCCTAAATTGTTCCATTAATGCATTTGCTGGCTGAGTATGCAGGACTGAACAACCCTTTCCCCAAAGCCATGAGACTTCAGCTAAAAGGAAGCAAAATGAGAAGTGATAACCATGAGTAACACAAATGGGTAGATTTAGATTGGATGTTAGGAAGAAGTTCTTCCCCATGAGGGTGGTGAGACACTGGCACAGGTTGCCCAGGCAGGTGGTGGAAGCCTCATCCCTGGAGGTTTTTAAGGACACTGTGGCAACCTGATGTAGTGAGGTGTCCCTGCCTATGGCAGGGGGGTTGGAACCAGATGATCTTTGAGGTCCCTTCCAATCCTAATAATGCTATGCTATGAAATACATTCTCTTGATGTTCAACTGATGGGGTTGAAATGCGTGGCACAGGGGCAGTTAAAATGATGATGCAATTATTGCATCAAATCACCCTGCATTTCAACACTTGTTTCCTCCCTTTTGCAGTGTAACACATCAGGAAGAGTGTGGTTCAATTAACCTGACAGCTCTTTACACATCAGTCTTTCAGTTCTTTGCAGATGAAGTTTGCCATTTCTGGTGCTGGTGCTATAATGCAGTGTAAATTTTCTCAGTTTATGGTGGATTCCCAAGCATTTAGTCATACTCTATGCATGTCTGCTGCCAAGGGGCACCTTGTTGGGAGAGGTGAAGAGCATGTGAGCTCTGGGGCACAGACTCGTTCATGCAGCCTGTCTCCTCACTGAGCCACAGTGGGGAAAACCTAGCAGGTGCAATAATCATACAATCATAGAATCAACAAGGTTGGAAAAAAACTCAGAGATCAAGTCCAACCTGTCATGCAATACCTAACACCTCATGATAACTAAACCATGGCTTCAAGTGCCACACCTATTCCTTTGCTGAACACCTCCAGGGATGGTGACTCCACCACCTCCCTGGGCAGCACATTCCAGCAGCCAATAACTCTTTCTGGGAAGAACTTTCTCCTCACCTCAAGCCTAATGGTAACTTGTGTGGGTGCATTCTGCTGCCTCAGCAATAGCCTCACCTGTAGACTTAACCAAAGTTTGGTTTTAAGGAAATAAGAGATGCAAATGTGTCCCCAAGAGAGATGTGGCAGTGTCATGCCAATGTCTGGCTGCATGTAAGGAGGAATGTGGAACCACAGAATCACCAAGGTTGGAAGAGACCTCAAAGACCATCACATCCAACTTGTCACCACAGACCTCATGACTAAACCATGGCCCCAAGTGCCATGTCCAATCTCCTCCTGAACACCTCCAGGGATGGTGACTCCACCACCTCCCTGGGCAGCACATTTCATTGGCTAATGACTTGGTGAAAAACTTTCTCCTAACCTCGAGCCTAAACTTCCCCTGGCACAGCTTGAGGCTGTGTCCTCTTGTTCTGTTGCTGGTTGCCTGGGAGAAGAGATCAATCCCTACCTGGCTACATCCACCCAGGGTAGTTGTAGAGAGCAATAAGGTCTCCCCTGAGCCTCCTCTTCTCCAGGCTAAACAATCCCAGCACCCTCAGCCTCTCCTCACAGGGTTTGTGCTCGAGGCCTCTCACCAGAGGCTCCTTCCCAAATTCAGCAGGTACAGCCAGATGCAGAGTCATATATCTATGTGCAGTCCTTGAGGATGAATTACCTCCTGAAAATGATGATGGTTTGCATCCAAGACAGGTGAACAACTGACTTGTTTAGTGACAGTACAGAACTGGGGCAGTAGGAAGCTTAGTGGACCTTGGACTTGTCCTAGCTCTGCAGTTAGTGGGACAATACATGAAACAACAATGTTAATGTCTGGGCCCTTCTCAAAAGAGAAATCCTTTGATGAACAAAAGTGGTCTAAGAAACTTGTTGAGTGATGCAGCCAAACTTGTGGTGTTTGTTTGCCACAAGAAGAGCAGCCCCTGCGCTCTTCCACCATCGCAGGGAGCTATTGAAGATGGCAGAAAAAGGATTCATAGGCTTGTGGCTTGAAGCTTAACTGGTTAACCAAATTAAAACTCCCTTCTCCCTGTTGTTTCTCTAAACATGTCCCTCATGCTTCCCTATGTAATTTTCAGGAGGGACAGACTGTTTAATGTTACACATCCCTTTGTGGGCAGTTGTGCACTGAGCACAGCCTAGCAAGGAAAGACAGACATCACTTTCTGTTCAGACAGCAGCTATTGGACTTATTTAACAGCAGCTTTAATTACTTTATTAATTACAGACTCTGTGTGGTAAGATTCATTAATCCAAAGGGAAGCTTAACCTCTGCAAAGTATCTTTTATTCCAATTTCACTTGAGGCAGCCCTTAATCAGGGAAGACAGGCTGAAACACTTCAACACATTGATAGCCCTTTGGACATTGAGGGGGGCTTTCATTTTAAAAGCATATTAATAAGGCTTTCCACTTTGAAAGCAACACAGCTGGCTGACTGAATGTCACCTGAAATATAAATCCTCTAATATATGAATCTATGTAACGGGAAAGCTGTCAGACTTTTAATTACACTGCTGTAAAAGCCAGTCAGCGTTATCACGCAGCATCGCTGTATCACGGAACACAAGCCGCCGGAATGCTTTTGCCACAGCTGTTGCTGTGCAGAAGAAATCCCTTCCCAAACAGGGGCAAATTGGGGCTTGTCTAGCTCAGGGAGTTCTGCAGTGTTGCAACACCCTCGATAAGGCTGCAAATCCTTAGTGTCTCTGCACCAGGCAGGCGGTGCAAGCTTTGTCCCGAGCTGCTGCAGTGTATGCGCAGAGCTGATAGTTGGGGGGGTTGCCTTGACTGACTTACTCTGTTGTGTCAGTGGCTCCTGTTGCCCCTTCTGTGTGAAAGCAGAAAGATCAGAGGGCAGTTGTGAAAGGGGCTGAAAGGGAACAGCTTAGTGCATGTGTTGAAGATGGCACACTCTGTGACCACCATCTATATGTGTCCAACTCTAGAGGTCCTTCCCAGCCAGCACATTCTATGATTCTGTGATCTCTAACAGGTTTTAATAGAAGAGTCAGCACAAGCAAGGCTATCAGAGAAGGGCCACAAGGATGAGCAGAGGGCTGGAGCACCTTTCCTATAGCACAGACAGAGAGTTGAGGCTGTTCAGTCTGGAGAAGAGAAGGCTCCGAGGAGACCTAAATGTGGCCTTCCAGTATCTGAAGGGGGCCTACAGGAAAGCTGGGGAGGGACTTTTGAAGGTGTCAGGTAGTGATAGGACTAGGGGGAATGGAACAAAACTAGACATGGGGAGATTCAGATTGGATGTTAGGAAGAAGTTCTTCCCCATGAGGGTGGTGAGACACTGGCACAGGTTGCCCGGGGAGCTGGTGGAAGCCTCATCCCTGGAGGTTTTTAAGGTCAGGCTGGATATGGCTCTGGGCAACCTGCTGTAGTGTGAGGTGTCCCTGCCCATGGTAGAGGGCTTGGAACTGGCTGATCCTTGAGGTCCCTTCCAACCCTAACAATTCTATGATTCTATGATCAGAGTCTCCATCATCCTCCGTGACTAATTAACTACAACAAATTACCTTATAGTGGCTTCTTTTCATAAAAACTCTCTCTGAAATTGTAGCCCTGTAAGAGCACCATTCACTGAAGGAGTGACACTTGCAGTCACTAAAACCCTCAGAGTTTGCTTTTTAGCTGAGATGAAAAGCATAGAATGCATCAGGATGGAAGGCAATCTCAAAGGCCACCTTGCCCAATCACCCTGCAGTGAATGGGTCAGGAAACAGCTGGAGGGCTGAGCCCAGAGAGTGGTGATGAATGGTGCCATATCCAGCTGGAGGCCAGTCAGTAGTGGAGTTCCCCAGGAATCAGTTTTGGGCCCAATCCTGTTCAATATCTTTATTGATGATCTGGATGAGGGGATTGAGTCTATATCATCAGTAAGTTTGCAGACAACACCAAGATGGGAGCAGGTGTTGACCTGTTAGAGGGTTGTGTGCAGTTTCCTCTGTCTGTGTCTGAGTTTCCTCTATCTTTTCTTAGTCATCCACTGATTAGAAGTGTCTGGTTTTGGTACTATATTTTTTGGTACTATTATTTGGTGAATTCAGTTACATAAGTGAAGTGGAAGCATTCAAATGGAATGGAATGGAATGGAATGGAATGGAGTGGAGTGGAGTGGAGTGGAGTGGAGTGGAGTGGAATGGAATGGAATGGAATAGAATAGAATAGAATAGAATAGAATAGAATAGAATAGAATAGAATAGAATAGAATAGAATAGAATAGAATAGAACAGAACAGAACCAAACCAGGTCGGAAGAGACCTCCAAGATCATAGTGTCTAACCTATCATCCAACACAACCTAATCAACTAAACCATGGCACCAAGCACCCTATCCAGTCTCCTCCTAAACACCTCCAACAATGGTGACTCCACCACCTCCCTGGGCAGCCCATTCCAATGGGCAATCACTCTCTCTGTGAAGAACTTCTTCCTAACATCCAGTCTGAACCTCCCCTGGCGCAACCTGAGACTGTGTCCTCTTGTTCTGGTGCTGATTGCCACCTTCTAAGTAGAAGAAGAAGGAAAAAGAACCTTGACATCATCTTTAACACTAACTTTGTCTTCCATGATCTCACAGCATTTACTTTCAGGAGGTACAAAAGGAAAAATCACCTCAGTACCACCTCGGTTCAGATCACAGAACTCCTCAGATGCTTAATGCACTCTTATTATTGTTCATCTTTTTGTCTGCCTTTAATGTTGTTACATTATTTTCATTACCTTTCCCCTTTTTTTGGCCCTGCATTATAGAGTAGGCATATTAGGTCTTTATTCAGTGCCCAGCTGGCAGAACACTTGAAATATAATTTCCTCCTCTCATTTTGCTGCGTTCTCTGATGTGCTGTACATTTATCTCATTGCCAGTTTTGACACTGGGACTAGATATGGTTTGCCTTGGTTTTGGTTTTCATTCTGTCAGGAAGCACACCCTGCAAAACAAAGGGAAAACAATCAGGATTTCCAAGCTGTGTCACCCTTTATTAAAGGCAATGTGATATGCTCCCTGGTAATGAACTTCAGTCTCTCCTATTAGAACTGCAATTAGTCTCTCCTCTCCTTCCTCCTTTCATGAGCTTGTCCTAATTGCAAAAGCCTTTCTGTGAGTCAAATATATCTTCAGCCTGTTTGAATGTTCAAGACAAAAATCTTCTGATCATCTCTGGGTTTGGTTTATTCATTCTTTTTGTTTTGTATTTTCATGGTGACCTGGTTGACCTTTTTCTTCTTCTTGTTAACAGGGTGCTGAGAAAATTTTACTAATGAATGAATCTGGGGACCTGCAGGATCTCTTAACCAAAATCGAGGTAATTTGTCTTTCTGCCAATAAATATAAGGAGTGCACATTGAATGTTTGTCACTGAGTGGATCTGATTTCTTCAGCAGTTCCTTTGCTTCTGGTAGAAACTGTCAATCCCAAGTTCTTTCTCTGTGTTCCTCTGTGAATGAATGAATGATATCCAAGGGTCACAGCCCATTAAGCCTGAGAAAACGTGGATGGTGATGACATCAATCAAAATGTCCACTCTCTTGGTTTTGCCACAGCAGAAGAGGAAAGTCATTTTACCTTTTCTATAACTTAGAATCATAAAATCAATAAGGTTGGAAAAGACCTCAAAGATCATCAAGTCCAACCTGTCACCCAACTCCTCATGACTACTAAACCATGGCACCAAGTGCAATGGCCAGTCCCCTCTTGAACACCTCCAGGGATGGTGACTCCACCACCTCCCTGGGCAGCACATTCCAATGGCTAACAACTCTCTCTGTGAAGAACTTTCTCCTCAACTTCAGCCTAAATTTCCCCTGGCCCAGCTTGAGACTGTGTCCTCTTGTTCTGGGGCTGTTTGCCTGAGAGAGAGACCAACCTCCTCCTGGCTACTTCTGACATAATCATTGGTATTTACCTTTCACCATGCCCTAGGGGAGTCAGGCCTCTTGTGTGGATACTGCACCACTTCCTTGTGTACTGCTAGGAACCTGAACATCTGCATTCTCCAGGCTCCCTCATGGAGGTGGTTAAATCCCCATGCCTGGAGGTGTTGAAAAGATTCAAAGATGGGGTCCTGAGGGACATAGTTTAGCACCAGACCTGGTAGAGATCCATAATGGTTGGACTTGGTTATCTCAGAGGTCTTTTCCAACCAAAATGATTCTATGATTCCATGATTCCAGCTGGACATCTACAAAGTCTCACCATGCTTACTGTAAAGAATTTCTGTCTAATATCCAGTCTAAATCTACCCTCTCATTCCCTCTCATTCTACACAACAAACCCTTGTAAAAACTCCCTTCCTGGCCTTCCTGTAGGCCCCCTTCAGATACTGTAAGTTCTCTCTGGAGCCTTCTTTTCACCAGGCTGAATGACCCCAACTTTTGTAGCCTGTCCCTGTAGGGGAGGTGCTCCAGCCCACTGATATGGTTGTGTCATATGCAGCCTGTGACAGAACAAGAGGACACAAGAGGTATGATGTTACATTGTGCTATTTGAGGAGCTGAAAGGGTAGCAACACATATGTATGTGGTGCCAGAGCATGGAAAGCTCTTCTTGTCTTTGTTTTGGAAACAAACAAGTTTAGGAAAGATGTTGAGTTGCTGGAATGTGTCCAGAGAAGGGCAACAAAGCTACATTGTCTGTTTGGTCATAGAATCATAGAATTGTTAGGGTTGGAAGGGACCTTGAGGATCATCCAGTTCCAACCCCCCTGCCATGGGCAGGGACACCTCACACTACAGCAGGCTGCTCACAGCCACATCCAGCCTGGCTGCAAAAGCTCCAGGCATGAGGCTTCCACCACCTCCCTGGGCAACCTGTGCCAGTCTCTCACCACCCTCATGGGGAAGAACTTCTTCCTAACATCCAAGCTGAATCTCCTCATTTCTAGTTTTGCTCCAGACTTCTCTTGGTTACTCTATCTGCTGAGGTTTTGTAATTCAAAAGGTAATATCCATTTTGTGGAGAGGATTTTGACAGGATCAGAATCAAAGAGAATTTTACCTTCCATACCTTCTACCACTCTTCTGTTTGTAAATCCAGGATCATCCCACAGGGCTGTTTGAGAGAGTGGTGAAACAAATGTCAGTCTTGAGCAGAACTGAGATAACCATTTCCAGTTTTGTTCTATTCTCCCTAGTCCTCTCACTCCCTGACACTCTTAAAGTCCCTCCCCAGCTTTCTTGTAGGCTCCCTTCAGATACTGGAAGGCCACACTAAGGTCACAATTTGTGACTAGTGTTTTTTAGTGGTGCACAATTCTTCAGACTAAGTCTAGCAGGAATCACATGGATTGTTTTTTGTTCTTTGTAAATAAATCTGCAAAGCTTTTACTCATCAGTGCTGTGGTAAGTACCCAGGGTGGTGCAGCTTTGATGTAGAACTTTAAGCCAATCATGAAACAGAATAGTGACATTTTCATTGAAATCTCTTCTTGTGTTCTCCATTGTCTTAAATCCAATACAAAAATCGAGGAAAAGGATTGTTGTGCCCAGGAATTAAGGCAATTTAGGGACCCCAAGCTTTGCTTGCAGCAATTTTCTCCAAGTGTAACTGCTGAGTATTGATGGCCTTCCTTGTGCTTAAAGCTTTAGAATTCCACACCCATATATGTGACTAAGCCACTTATTTCCTCAAGCACGACTTGTCAGAAGCTATGAATTGCTTTTTTGATATGATCAGCTCTAACTGTAATCAGAACAACATGTTCAGCATGAGCATGCAATGGCTAAAAGCACCTCACTTAACACAGAGTGTAGAAAATACAATGCCACCATCAACTGCCTAGAGTTTAGATCCAATCTATTGCAATATCTCCCAGAACTGATGTAGACCTAGACTACATGGTTGATAGTAGTCTGAACATGAGCCAGCAGTGTGCCCAGGTGGCCAAGAAGGTCAATGGCATCCTGACCTGTATCAGGAATAGTGTGGACAAGAGGAGCAGGGAAGTCATTCTGCCCCTGTACTGAGCACTGGTTAGGCCACACCTTGAGTCCTTTGTCCATTTCTGGGCCCCTCAGTTTAGGAAAGAGGTTGAGTTGCTGGAACATGTCCAGAGAAGGGCAAAAATGCTGGGGAGGGGTTTGGAGCACAGCCCTGTGAGGAGAGGCTGAGGGAGCTGGGGTTGCTCAGCCTGGAGAAGAGGAGGCTCAGGAGAGACTTTCTTGTTCTCTACAACTCCCTGAAGGGAGGTTGTAGCCGGGTGGGGGTTGGTCTCTCCTCCCAGGCAACCAGCACCAGAACAAGAGGACACAGTCCCAAGCTCCACCATGGGAAGTTTAGGCTGGATGTTAGGAAGAAATTCTTCATAGAAAGAGAGCTTGGCCATTGGAATGTGCTGCCCAGGGAGGTGGTGGGGTCACCATCCCTGGAGGTGTCTAGGAAGAGCTCAGCTCTCCTGGAGCTCTCACTTTCCTATGCCTTATACGGGTTACACTGTGCGGTGACATTTCTGTCTTTCTCCTATTCTTCTTTGAGCAGAGAGTCCAGCACCCCCACGAGTGCCTCTCCTGCGGGGGCTTTGGTTTCCTGCCGTGCTCAGCGTGCCATGGGAGCAAGATGTCTGTGTTCCGGAACTGCTTTACGGACTCGTTCAAAGCCCTCAAGTGCACCGCCTGCAACGAGAACGGGCTACAGCGCTGCCAGAGCTGTGCGGGATGAGAGGGACACCTCCGCCTCTACAAACTGATTTTATGGTACTGCACCCCTTTGTAACAGGATTTTTTGTCTTGTTTTGGTTTTTTTGTAAAATTAATCTGTTTAGCCACTTCAGTCAATAAAATAAAAGAAAAAAATCCATCCACTTGTAGCATATTTCTGCTGGTTCCATCACTCGAGCTGTTTAGAATCATGGTATCATGGAATCAATAAGGTTGGAAAAGACCTCAAAGATCATCAAGTCCAACCTGTCACCCAGCACCTCATGACTACTAAACCATGGCACCAAGTGCCACGTCCAATCCCCTCTTGAACACCTCCAGGGATGGTGACTCCACCACCTCCCTGGTCAGTACATTCCAACTGCTAACAACTCTCTCTTTGAAGAACTTTCTCCTCACCTTGAGCCTAAACCTCCCCTGGCACAGCTTGAGACTGTGTCCTCTTGTTCTGGTGCTGATTGCCTGGGAGAAGAGAAGAACCCCCACCTGACTGCAACCTCTCTTCAGGTAGTTGTAGAGAGCAAGAAGGTCTCCCCTGAGCTTCCTCTTCTCCAGGCTAAACAACTCCAACTCCCTCAGCCTCTCCTCATAGTGCTGTGCTCCAGACCCCTCCCCAGCCTTGTTGCCCTTCTCTGGACACATTCAAGTGTCTCAATGTCCTTCTTAGATTGAGGGGCCCAGAACTGGACACAGCACTCACACTTACACTTGGGTCGTTACCATTTCATGAGCTCTGAAATGTATTTTTCTGCTTTCTTTATGGAGAGGATTGTAGCCTGCAAAACCTAGTGTGTTATTGACCTTTTGGATGTGAAGTCTTCCCTTTTCTCTACAGGCAATCATCTAGGGGATTTCTGAGTCGTGCCCTCAAGGTTACTGCAAAATGAAACTTAACCTTCAGATTATTGAGTAGCTGCTGCTTTCAAGATCAGTAAGAATAAAGATTTTGTGATGTGAAGTAGCCCAAGACAATTCCACTTTGCACTGCCCTGAAAATTCACAGCTGGAATTCTAAATGGCCACAGAAGAACAGAAAGATTTCTTAAAAGTGCCATGGATCAGCTTTCTTTGGTAGTATTGCTTTGCCTTTGATACCAATTCAGTGCTGTTAGATAAAGTTACATTTTCATAGAATCATAGCATCATAGAATCATGGAATCACAGAGTCATAGAATCACAGAATAAACCAGGTTGGAAAAGACCTCAGAGACCATCAAGTCCAACCGATTACCTAACATCTAACACCTCATGATAACTAAATCATGGCTCCAAGTGCCACATCCAGTCCTTTTTTGAACACCTCCAAGGATGGTGACTCCACCACCTCCCTGGGCAGCACATTCCAATGGCCAGTTACTCTTTCTGGGAAGAACTTTCTCCTCACCTTGATCCTAAACCTCCCCTGGCACAGGTGGAGACTGTGTCTTCTTGTTCTGGTGCTGGCTGCCTGGGAGAAGAGACCAACCCCCTCCTGGCTACAGCCTCCTTTCAGGTAGTTGTAGAGAGCAAGAAGGTCTCCCCTGAGCCTCCTCTTCTCCAGGCTAAACAACCCCAGCTCCCTCAGCCTCTCCTCATAGGCCTTGTGCTTGAGACCTCTCCATGTGTTGATACCCACTGCTGTATTACCTCAGAGCTTTAGGATACATAGAATAGAATACATAGAATACATAGAATAAACCAGGTTGGAAGAGACCGTCAAGATCATAGTGTCCAACCCATCAACCAATCCAACCCACCCAAACAGCTAACCCATGGCACCAAGCACCCCATCAAGTCTCCTCCTGAACTCCTCCAATGATGGTGACTCCACCACCTTCCTGGGCAGCCCGTTCCAATGGGCAATCACTCTTTCTGTATAGAACTTCTTCCTAACATCCAACCTGAACCTCCCCTGGCGCAGCCTGAGACTGTGTCCTCTTGTTCTGGTACTGGTGAAGAGACCAACCTCTGCCTGTCTACAATCTCCCTTCAGGTAGCAGAGTAGATCTTATTAGTGGTCAAGTGAGAACACCAGATAGCTTTAAGAAGTGTGTATAAAGTAATTGAGGATGAGATTTCTGCTTTTACAGCTAAGTAACTGTTGTGGTTTGACAGCTGGCCTGTGTATACCTTTGTGATTTTTGGTGAGTTTCCCAAACACAAGCCCAAGAGAATTAGTGTGTGATATTCTGCATGGATTGTAGTTTCTCCACATTGAATAGATTCCCCTTTGGAACTGCATTAACATTCATGCACTTCCACTGACTACTTTTTAACAGGGTACTTTAGTGTACCACCTCCCTCTGCTTATGTTGAAGTTGCACCTCTTCCTCCTGCTCCTGCTGTCAGTTTGTACTGGCACAAACAGTACAGAGGTTTAGCAGCTGGTTGAAATTAGTGTTGGCTAGAAAAGGGCTCCCATGGTAGGCATTTCATCCTGCCCAAACTGCTTTAGCAAACATTAAGCCGCTGCTTACTCTGGAGGGGGACCACATTTCCTTTCTCTCTTCCCCCTGCAACCTTCCTCAATTTGCCTGTGATTGGATGCTCCTCTGTCCTTCCAGTGTTTCAGACACAGCACACAGCTGTGGTGCAAAGCAGGATAGCTACAGCTGCACGAAACTTGGCTTTCAAAAACCCCCTTCTGATTACATTGTGTTTCCTGATGCTTGCAGACAGCAACTTCTCCTCCACTTCTGTTCTGCTTGCTATGTCTAGAGGTGGTAGCTGGTGCTGAAGAGTTGGACAGGTTGGGCCAACTTATCTTTTTGAGTATTTGACACTAAGGGACTTATGCATATTCAATGAGATGTTGAATGTGGAGGCATGAACATGCCTTTAAGGTCCTCCTGCTCTTACAGCTTCCATAGTGATGCTCAGGACTGCCTGGATCTTCTGCATAACATGACAGGGATTACGTTTTCTACAGAGCCCATTCACAATTCTTAGCAGCACCCCAGATATAAAATTCTGAATTGCAGATGTGCTCAGCTGCATGCATAAAAAGAAAAGAAAGGAAATCAGCCCCCTTCTTTTATTTATTACTGTCACACAACCCCCATGTCTGCCTAATATTACAGTCCAGACTGGTATGGCAGGGAGTGAAGTGTAGCATAAAGCAGAATACTGATGCTTAGAGTGTCAGCATTTCTGCTGGATGTGGCTCTGAGCAACGTGATAGGATGGAATGGAATGGAATGGAATGGAATGGAATGGAATGGAATGGAATGGAATGGAATAGAATAGAATAGAATAGAAGAGAATAGAATAGAATAGAATAGAATAGAATAGAATAGAATAGAATAGAATAGAATAGAATAGAATTAACAAGGTTGGAAAGGACCTCATTGACATCATTGAGTCCAGCCTATCATCCTATGTAGTCTAAGGGGTCTCTGCCCATGGCATGGGGGCTTGGAACTAGATGATCCTTGAGGTCCCCTCCAACCCTAACAATTCTGTGATTTCCTAAGATGGATGTTAGGAAGAACTTCTTCCCAGCAAAAGAGATTGGCCATTGGAATGTGCTGCCCAGAGAGGTGGTGGAGTCACCATCCCTGGAGGTGTTTAGGAAGAGACTGGATGGGGCACTTGTGCCATGGTTTAGTTGATTAGATGGTGTTGGGTGGTAGGTTGGACTTGATCTTGAAGGACTTTTCCAACCTGGTTTAATTCTATTCTATTCTATTCTATTCTATTCTATCTATTCTAATCTATTCTATTCTATTCTATTCTATTCTATTCTATTCTATTCTATTCTATTCCATTCCATTCCATTCCATTCCATTCCATTCCATTCCATTCCATTCCATCCTATCCTATCCTATCCTATCCTATCCTATCCTATCCTATCCTATCCTATCCTATCCTATCCTATCTTATCCTATCCTATTATAAGAAATTTCTATAGTAAGAAATTAATTTTCCTGACCTGAGTTTTACACATTTCCCTGAGCAAATACATATTGAAGGCACTTCAAGTACTTTTCCTAGCTATTGCATTTGTCTTCTTGCATTAAAATTGAATTTAATTCACTTAGCCTGGGATACGTTATACAACCATGGAGGCATCCAACGGGAAACTTCTATGCCCTAAATAATTTAGTAAGAAGAACAAAGAATAAGAATTTAGATTGCTTAGCTTACTTTAAATAATTTAGAGAAATAGTAAAGGACATTGTAACCCAGCAATAATTTGAACAGAAAGAATCATTAGAAATAAATCTGTGTGTATAATCCTAATTTTCTTTCTTCTTTTCATAGTTTGCTTAGGGCTGATGAGTCAGGAAATAATTACATTAGAAGGCTGTGGAAAAAAACTCCAAACTAACAACTTGAAGTTTAGGCTTCTTCAGATTGGATGTTAGGATGAAGTTCTTCCCCATGAGGGTGGTGAGACACTGGCACAGGTTGCCCAGGAGGTGGTGGAAGCCTCATCCCTGGAGGTTTTTGCAGCCAGGCTGGATGTGGCTGTGAGCAACCTGCTTGTAGTGTGAGGTGTCCCTGCCCATGGCAGGGGGATTGGAACTGGCTGATCCTTGAGGTCCCTTCTGACCCTAACAGTTCCTAGAATCAACAGTTCATAGAATCAACAAGGTTGGAAAATACCTCAGATATCATCAAGTCCAACCTATTACCTAATACCTCATGATAACTAAACTATGGCTTCAAGTGCCACATCCCATCCTTTGCTGAACACCTCCAGGGACAGGGGCTCCACCACCTATCTGGGCAGCACATTCCCATAGGCAATCTCTCTTTCTGGGAAGAATTTCTTCCTAACATCCAGACTAAACCTCCCCTGGCTCAGCTTGAGACTGTGTCCTCTTGTTCTGGTGCTGGTTGCCTGGGAGAAGAGACCAACCCCTACCTTGCTACAATCTCCCTTCAGGTAGTTGTAGAGAGCAAGAAGGTCTCCCCTGAGCCTCCTCCTCTCCAGGCTAAGCAACCCCATTTCCCTCAGCCTCACTCCTCATAGGGCTGTGCTCCAGACCTCTCAGCAGCCTTGTTGCCAATGCCTGAAACTTTGTAGAGGTTCTAGACTCTCTCTTACTCCCAAAGGTCATTTGCACACTAATTTTCTCCATCTTATGACATGTGGCAATATCCCACAACAGGTCAGGGATGTTCTACTCCAACAAAACACTTCCAGAGCTGTGGGCTGATAGATTTCTCCTAAACCTTATGCACCAATATAGCTGCACTGCCAATGAGTGCTTTATGCTGCCTCAAGGATTAAACAGAGAGGCAGGAGGCAAGATCAATACCTCAGCCTGCAAAATTAAAGGGCTCAGTAAAAACTTGCCTTTTCTTTTTATTGTTGTTATCATTGAATATAAGCACAACAATAATAAACAGTCATCATTACCTTTGTATTTGAGGTATTGCAATAATTGCTTTTAGGGTGATGGGGAAATGCTGAAAATGCTGCTGCCTCTCATTACAGCTTGATGCTAATAGCTGCTGCTGATAGATTTTGCTCCTCATCATAATCACAGAATAAGATCTGCTAGCATACTATCAAAGAACAGAAAAGTACTTTTAAATGTAAGCAGAAAATTATGATTATCATTATTATTCTTTCCCTCCATCAGTTAGGTTCTCAGGAGAAGGAAGAACAAGGAAAACAATCTGTTACCAGTTTTGGGACAAAACAATCCATAAATTGATCAATCTTTTCTCACACTTTCACCCAAATGTTCACATCTTGCATCAAGGAAAAGTTAAACAGCAAAACCCTCTCCTCTTTTTGTAGCTATCATATCTGATCTTCCAGGACATCCTTCACGAGCACTATGGTTCCAAAAGCCCTATACTGTTTTTCCACCTTGATTCTCCACTCCTTTATCAGGTCTATGATGGTAATAAGTCTTTCCTACTGCAGCCTGTTCTTCTTGCAGAGCATCTAATGCTCAATAATGCCAAATATGTCATGATGCACTTTATGCTTCCCTTCAGCCAACTTGGTATCTCTACTTATTGTAGGATTTATAGCCTTGGGGCCTAGCCACATATCCTGTTGTCCTGTCTTGGGGATTTCCTACCATCTCTCTTAGCTGTGCTATAACTTATGGTCCAGAATACTTGTCTATAACATGACATGGGTTTGGAATTTGATCCCAGATTCTCTGTTTCATTTTCTCTTCCTCCAACAGTTTATCCTCTCTGCTTAATAGAGGTAGTTTATGCCATCCTGCTATCCTAAATCCTTGGCTGGTGTCAGCCTTTGACTTCTACTTCTCCTGACAGCCAGCTTGAGTAGCTATTAACCTCTTGTAACCAGCTGTCTTCATCAAATATAGGACTGCATAAAGCCAAAGTACTCTCTCTCTCTCTTCATATATATATAAGTTTATATGACACAGGATCACAGGATGTCACGGGTTGGAAGGGACCCAAAGAAATCATTGAATAAACCAAACCAGGTTGGAAGAGACCTTCAAGATCATCGTGTCCAACCCATCAACCAATCCAACCCACCTAAACAACTAACCCATGGCACCAAGCACCCCATCAAGTCTCCTCCTGAACACCTCCAATGACGGCGACTCCACCACCTCCCCGGGCAGCCCATTCCAATGGGCAATCACTCTCTCTGTATAGAACTTCTTCCTAACATCCAACCTGAACCTCCCCTGGTGCAGCCTGAGACTGTGTCCTCTTGTTCTGGTACTGGCTGCCTGGGAGAAGAGACCAACATCTGCCTGTCTACAACCTCCCTTCAGGTAGTTGTAGAGTGATAAGGTCACCCCTGGATAGATTGAGTCCAAACCGCTGCCAGAGCAGGACCATACAATCCAGCTCAGGTCACAGAGGAATGCATCCAGACAGCCCTTGAAAGTCTCCAGAGAAGGAGACTCCAAAACCACCCTGGGCAGCCTGTTCCAGTGCTCAGTCACCCTCACAGTAAAGAAGTTTCCCATTGTGTTGAGGTGGAACCTCCTGTGCTGCAGCTTACATCCGTTGCTCCTTGTCCTATCCCAGGGAGCAAGTGAGCAGAGCCTGTCTCCTCCCTCAGATATTTATAAACATTTATTAAATCCCCTCTCAGTCTAATCTTTTCCAAACTAAAAAGCCCCAGGGCTCTCAGCCTCTCCTCATGAGGCAGTGCTCCAGACCCCTAATCACATATATGGAGGTTTATGCATATATATGCAGGGTTTTGGTTTGTTTGTTTTGACTTCACAGTGAGCTTTATCTTCATGAATTTACTAAATCCCCAATGCACTTCATTCTTTTTTTCTTTTTTTTTACCTCCCAATGTGGCATTTCATTCTGATAATAACAATAACAACTACAGCTGGACACAGGAATTCTTGGCTGTGAATCTGAAAGGATTTCAGAATCAGCACAGGAATTCTGAATTGTAAGACAAGTTAAACCTACCACCCCTGTTTTAACACCTCTGCTTGCCTTAGGGGCACTGAGGGAGAGGAAACTAATCTGAATCATAGAATCATAGAATCAATAAGGTTGGAAAAGACTTCAGAGATCAAGTCCAACCTGTCACCAAACACCTCATGACAACTAAACCATGGCACCAAGTGCCACATCAAATCCACTCTTGAACACCTCCAGGGACAGTGACTCCACCACCTCCCTGGGCAGCACATTCCAATGGCCAACAACTCTTTCTGTGAAGAACTTTCTCCTCAACTCCAGCCTAAACTTCCCCTTGCATAGCTTGAGACTGTGTCTTCTGGAGGTCAGGAGGAAGTTTTACACAGAGAGAGTGATTGCCCTTTGGAACGGGCTGCCCAGGGAGGTGGTGGAGTCACCATCGCTGGAGGTGTTCAGGAGGAGACTTGACAGGGTGCTTGGTTGCATAGTTTAGTTGGTTGGGTGGTGTTGGATGATAGGTTGGACACGATGATCTTGAAGGTCTCTTCCAACCTGGTCTGTTCTGGTCTGTTCTGTTCTGTTCTGTTCTATTCTATTCTATTCTATTCTATTCTATTCTATTCTATTCTATTCTATTCTAATCTATTCTATTCTATTCTGTTCTGTTCTGTTCTGTTGTTCTGGTGCTGGTTGCCTGGGAGAACCTCCAGACAAAAGCAATCATTGTTGATTAGAATAAAACTTTATTAGAATAAACCAAACCAGGTTGGAAGAGACCTTCAAGATCATCGCGTCCAACCCATCAACCAATCCAACCCACCTAAACAACTAACCCATGGCACCAAGCACCCCATCAAGTCTCCTCCTGAACACCTCCAATGACGGCGACTCCACCACCGCCCCAGGCAGCCCATTCCAATGGGCAATCACTCTCTCTGTATAGAATTTCTTCCTAACATCCAGCCTAAACCTCCCCTAGCGCAGCCTGAGACTGTGTCCTCTTGTTCTGGTACTGGGTGCCTGGGAGAAGAGACCAACCTCTGCCTGTCTACAACCTCCCTTCAGGTAGTTGATGTTGAGATTCAGGTAGATGTTTTCAGGCAGAGATTGGAATACACTCAGACTTCTAACCATTTGAAGTATTTCATAGAATCAACAAGGTTGCAAGAGATCTCAGATATCATCAAGTCCAACCTATTACCCAACACCTAACACCTCATGACAACTAAACCATGGCTCCAAGTGCCACAACCAATCCTTTTGTGAACACCTCCAGGGATGGTGACTGCACCACCTCCCTGGGCAGCACATTCCACTGGCCAATTACACTTATTGATTCTATGATTCTACTGACCAAGCACTGGAAAAAGTTCTTATCCCTGAAGGACCTCTGTTACCTTAATTGCAAGGGAAGGAGCTTAATGATGACACATTCATTAGCTGGATACTGCTTCTAAGTGATAGAAAAATAACAGCCAGCTTTCATGGATGAAAGGTGTTTATGTGTTTTTCTATTAAATGAAATCAACCAAATTAGAGACTATTAGCTAACTTCATTTTACCTTCCTACTCTCATGCACTTTTGTTCTAGGCCTTGAGATATCTGCAATCTGTTCGGAATGTTTTCTTTCATCTGAAGGCAGACTATGAAAAAATAGAAGTGTTAATTACCACAAGTGACATCAGTTATTCACTGGGTAAAAAACAACACACACACACAGAGCTAAAAACAAAACTCAGAAAAATAAAGCCTCATTGTCCTTCCTTTGTTTCTGAAGAAAAAGAATACAAACCCTTACACAGAATGCAGAATCAACCAGGTTGGAAAAGACCTCAGAGATCATTGAGTCCAACCTATCACCCAACACCATCTAATCAACTATCACCTATCACCTAATCACCTATCATCCATCAAATCATTTAAACAACTAAACCATGGCACCAAGCACCCCATCCAGTCTCTTCCTAAACACCTCCAGTGATGGTGACTCCACCACCTCCCTGGGCAGCACATTCCAATGGCCAATCTCTCTTTCTGTGAAGAATTTCTTCCTAACATCTCGCTGTCCCCATCAATTTGCTTTGCTAGCCTCACAGTTCCAAGTGTGGCAACTCTTACTTTTGTTGCTGAATAAGATCAAAGCTGTGCTTGGATGCACCTTTCCCTGGCACCACATTGATGACTTGCTGTAGACTTCACCAGACCAATATCAGTTATTCAAATAGCTAAACAATCAGCATCATTGGGAGTGCAAACAATTCCTATTCACTTGGATCCTACAGTATAAAAATAATCTTGTATTAACATTTCTGTAGGGGTGTCTGTCTGTCTATCCATCTGTCTGTGTATCTAATCTATTGTCTATCTGTCTGTCTATGTGTCTTCCTATCTATTATCACGTATTTATCATCTATCTATCCATATATCTGTGTCTACTTATCTATCTACCTATCAATCTATCTATCTGTGTCTACATATCTGTCTATCTACCTATCAATCTGTCTACCTATCTTTGTATCTATCATCTATTTGTCTATCTATATATCTATGTGTCTATTTATCTATCTGTCAGTCTGTCTATCTATGTGTCTACCTATCTATCACCTGTCTGTCTATTATCTGTCTGTCTATCTATCTATCTATCTATCTATCTATCTATCTATCTATCTATCTATCTATGTGTCTACTTATCTATCTATCTGCCTATCTAACTATCATCTGTCTATCATCTAGCTAATCTATCTATCTATCTATCTATCTATCTATCTATCTATCTATCTATCTATCTATCTATCTGAGTGGCTGGAGAGCGGCCAGGCAGTGAGGGACCTGGGGGTATTGGTTGATAGTAGGCTGAACATGAGCCAGCAGTGTGCCCAGGTGGCCGAGAAGGCAAATGCCATCCTGGCCTGCATCAGGAATGGTGTGGCCAGCAGGAGCAGGGAAGTTATTCTGCCCTGTACTCGGCACTGGTTAGGCCACACCTTGAGTCCTGTGTCCAGTTCTGGGCTCCTCAGTTTAGGAAAGATGTTGAGTTGCTGGAACGTGTCCAGAATGGTGCAAAATGATCTCAGTGGTGCAAAATGATCTCTGACTCATCATCTTTATTCCCCATACTGCCTCCTTTAGCATCCAAGCACATCAGAGAGGCACCCCAGCATTGAGTTCCTGGAGAGGGTTGAGGGGATTTTGTTGTACCCAGATTTTCCTAGTAGGGGAATATAAGAGATTGGTTACTCCCAGGTAAGATGGAAAGCATATGGGTATGCTGCCACTAACTCCAAAAGAACAGATTTGATTTGGAAATGGAAATGATGATTATTTGCAATACACTGCAGGAGTTAACAGGCTTGAAGAAAGTGAAAAGTACAATAAAAAACAAAGAAAGAAACTCCAACTGTCCAAAGCTGAGGATGCTATTTCCTTCCCACTTCTTTTAGCCTCATTTGACAAATCTAGGTCTACAGCCAGAGCTGCTGAGTACCTTTAGCTTGAGCACCACTTCAAGGATCTCTTGAAGCATCTCCCAGAAGTTGTTCAAAGTGAAGATGTAAGAGAGCTGAAGTGCTTTCATTGGTTTTCTTACTGATGCACTGACTCTCTCATGAGGAAAGGCTGAGAGACCTGGGGCACTCTAACCTAGCAAAGAGAAGACTGAGAGGAGATCTTCTCAATGATGATGAATGTCTAAAGGGTGGAGGTGATGAGGATGAGGCTGGGCTCTTTTCAGTGGTGGCCAGTGACAGGACAAGGGGCAATGGGTACAAGTTAGAACACAGGAGGTTTCAGCTGAACATAAAGAAATAATTTTCCACTTTTAGGGCTCCAGAGCACTTTCACAGGCTGCCCAGGGATGAGTGGAGTCTCATCACCTCCAGTCATGGTGACTCCACCACCTCCCTGGGCAGCACATTCCAATGGCCAATCTCTCTTTCTGGGAAGAATTTCTTCCTATCATCCAGCCTAAACCTCCCCTGGTGCAGCTTGGGACTGTGTCCTCTTGTTCTGGTGCTGGTTGCCTGGGAGAAGAGACCAACCCCCACCTGGCTACAACCTCCCTTCAGGTAGTTGTAGACAGCAAGAAGGTCTCCCCTGAGC
The DNA here is from genome assembly GCF_026170545.1 of Melanerpes formicivorus. Lineage (NCBI taxonomy): Eukaryota > Metazoa > Chordata > Aves > Piciformes > Picidae > Melanerpes > Melanerpes formicivorus. The sequence goes on from NW_027142542.1 coordinate 61,761, forward strand.
CTCCTCTTCTCCAGGCTAAGCAACCCCAGCTCCCTCAGCCTCTCCTCACAGGGCTGTGCTCCAAACCCCTCCCCAGCTTTGTTGCCCTTCTCTGGACACCTTCCAGCAACTCAACATCTTTCCTAAACTGAGGGGCCCAGAACTGGACACAGGAATCAAGGTGTGGCCTGACCAGTGCTGAGTACAGGGCAGAATGGCTTCCCTGCTGTCTGCACCTTCTTTATGAGTGCCACCTGCTTGGTGTTCCTCACTGAGCCTGCACACAGCCATGTGCAGGTGGAACTTCAGCCAAATCCCTGCTGTGTGTGATTTGTGCTCTCTGTGGTTCAACACCCAGTTCTGGAAGCATGAAATATCTTGTTTGCAATACAGGCAACAAACTGCAGGGACTAGAAGAAATATCACCAACAATCTCACAGCCCTGATGAAAATGATGAAAGCAGCATCTAGAGTGCTGCAGAAGAAAATGTTCTTCTGTAAATGAGAACCCAGCAGTGTAGGCAGAATTCCATGTGGGAAATGCTGTATATTACCACTGAACTTTTGTCCTGAAAGCATTTTTATTGTCAGCAGTTTTGCAAGACACCAGAAGTAATTCAGAACAGTTAGGAAGCTCCTTAATGACCGTTCTGTTCAGATGCTGGGCAAAATTTGTAAGCACACTGAGACAGCCAGCGTGGTACCATGGACATTACACAGTGCTAAAAAATATGCTCTTGGACATATTATTGCCTTTTCTGATAATAAAGAGTTGCACAAGAACACAAAAAAACCCCAAACCCACCACACACCAGGACCAACCAACCAACCAAAAGCAAACAAGCAGAAGAAACAAGCAAAAGAAGCAAGAAAAACACTTGACCCAACCCAAACTAATCCAAACCAAGCAGCCAACCAACCAAAACCCAAGCAAACAAACAACAAAAATAAAACACCACAAAAACCTCCAACCTAAATAAAACCAACCAACCAATCAAAACCCCTTACAAGCTGGCTGTCCAGAGAAGGCCCACGAGGATGAGCAGAGGGCTGGAGCTCCTCTCCTGTGAGGACAGACTGAGGGCATTGAGACTGCTCAGTCTGGAGAGGAGAAGGCTCCCAGGAGACCTTCTTGTGGCCTTCCAGTATCTGAAGGGGGCTACAAGAAAGCTGGGGAGGGACTTTTTAGGGTGTCAGGGAGTGATAGAACTGGGGGGAATAGAACAAAACTAGAAATGGTTCTTCATATAGGATGTTAGGAAGAAGTTGTTCCCCATGAGGGTGGTGAGAGACTGGCACAGGTTGCTCAGGGAGGTGGTGGCAGCCTCATGCCTGGAGGTTTTTGCAGCCAGGCTGGATGTGGCTGTGAGCAACCTGCTGTAGTGTGAGGTGTCCCTGCCCATGGGAGGGGTGTTGGAACTGGCTGATCCTTGAGGTCCCTTCCAACCCCAAAAATTCCATGATTCTATAGAGCTTGCTGGCTGTTCAGGAATGTTTTCAACACTTCCAGTTGTTTCTGCCCAACACAATGCAGCTCTGCAAGCTCAGCCTCATGCTCTCTTCTATCACCATGGCAAAAGTGTCACTGCTTTTCCCAAGCTGCCGTTGCTTCTCGAGGGCTCACAGCTAGTGCTGTGTTCTGCAGTGCAAGGGGGAAAGATCTGTTTATTTGCATGCTGCTTTCTCCTCTGGCAGCACAATTCCCTCTTTCCTTGTTCCATTGCTCAGAAGGCTTGTGTCACTTTGATCAAAAATGAATCAGGAAGGCAAAGGCACAGTAATAGGAGGAGAGAAGCAATTTCTGATTGAATTATAAAGAGAATCACTGCAGTTGCTGAAATCTGCAGGGCAGGTTTAAGGTTAAAAGTGAAGGACAAAGCCTGCAGTTCCAGAACAGAGGGTTTATACTTGCCATGAGAATAATACTTTTGCTTTGGAAACAGGCTGCTCTTTTACATAGGAAACCCACTGCACAGAAACAATTCAAGTCACTCTGCTGATGGACAAGGATATATCTGATCAACATCTGCAGAATCTGAGGACCTTTATTCACAACTGGATACACAGAAAGAGAGGCACCCCAGGCTGAGATTAAAGGGACAAATAATTAATCAACACAAAAGGGAGCCACTTATTTTGCTCTAGTGTTTAAACCATAGCTTAAAAGAATCTTCATTGAAGAAATGGTCTTCCTGTGGCCTTCCAATATCTTAAGGGGGCTACAGGAAAGCTGGGGAGGGAATTTTGAGGGTGTCAGGGAGTAATAGGACTAGGGGGAATGGAGCAAAACTAGAAATGGATAGATTCAGATTGGATGTTAGGAAGGAGTTCTTCCCCATAAGGGTGGTGAGAGACTGGCACAGGTTGCCCAGGGAGGTGGTGGAAGCCTCATCCCTGGAGGTTTTTGCAGCCAGGTTGGATGTGGCTGTGAGCAACCTGCTATAGTGTGAAGTGTCCCTGCCCATGGCAGGGGGGTTGGAACTGGCTGATCCTTGAGGTCCCTTCCAATCTTAACGACTCTATGATTCTATGCAGGGAGTTATCAAGGCAGAGCTGTCTCTCTATAAAAAAAAGCATGAAAATGTATTGGCCACTGATGAAAAGAAAAGGTAGAAAAATGCTGCTTAAATGGAGTAAAAGAAAACTCACAGAAATGTTATTTTCTGCCCCTTTAAGAACAAATCTTGTGCTGGGTTTTTCATTTGACAATGATGGTCAATTCATATCAGATGAGTATTGTGACACTAATTGCACAGCTTGAGGCATATAAAGATTTTAGGCTGGGTTATAAGGAGGTAAAAAAAGCTGTTTCTGTTCCTAACTTCAAAACAGTATTGCTTCTCATGTTCCTTTTCTTTCCTTCCTCCATCCCCTAGCCCTGCACTGACTAGGCACTGCATTTCAGCTGTGAGATGAAAACTCCTTTAGGGCACACTGGTCTCCTGTAATTCCCACTGAAACACCATTAAGTGAAGAAAAGCTGTTGGGCACGAAACGTGCTGATCCTTAGGGATGACTTGGAGGACATTTTGGCTTTAATGGCTTTGTCCCTGCTCAGGCCATAATTCACTTCCTTTTCTGTCACCAGCCTCATCAGTGTATGACTATGACTTTCATGAAAATGACTGTACTATAAAACTTTCTGGACTGTGTGATCTTAATTGATTGATACAGAGGAGCAGAGAGAAAACACAGCCACGATACTGAGTTATTTTGCCCTCTGCTCTTCATAACTCTGCCTGCTAGGAGACCAAATGACAGGCAGCACCTTTGTAAATTATTTTTATTTCCTTTTGAAAAGACAGTAAGCCAGAGGGCAAGGGACCTAAACCAGCAGAAACTGAGAAAGCTATCTTAGAAAGGCACCTGGAGTGAGAAGTGTTGTTTGTGCTGGGCTCGGTCAGTCAGTCCAGCCCTTGCTCTCATGAGTAGGAGGGTTCATATGTCAGGAAATGCTTTGAAAAATAAGGCTTTGCAGGCTCTGAGTACTGGGAAAGTACTCACAGCCTAGAATTCATCTGGGGACAGTGACAGCAGTGTGACAACCATAATTGAAGCACAGGACGAAGCAGGTGATTTTTGCTGTGCATTAGGGAATTTGATTCACGCAGTAAAGGAGGGCTGGAGACATTTGGAGAGTGACTCTGGCCTTTCTTTGAATGCAATGGCATTTTGGTGAGGAGAGCCCAGAGGAGCCAGCCTGAGGCTCCTGTGCACAAGTTGTGCAGAGAGGTGGAAATGAAAGCCGCCTCGCCTCAGCTTGCACCAAGTGAGCCCGTGTGTGGTTGCACTGGGACCAGCTGGTTATGAAGGGATTTAATTGGCTTGGGCAAAATTTGGGAAAAGACAGATGTTGCAGGGCTGGCTGTGTTCCTACAACGTGATTGTCAGAGTGTAATTTCCTGCTGGTGTCTTTTGCATCCTCAGAAGCACAGTTAAGCAAGAAAGCTTTGCTTGCAGCAAGCGGTACACGAACCTACTGTTTTTTTCCCTTAGGGCAGCTCCTTTCTTCTGTTCTCCATGTTAGGAAAAAGAAAAACTTGTCTTTTTCAGTTAACTGAGCCAGAACACCAGCACTTCAAGCTAACAAGGCTTTAAAGAGAGGTTATTCTGTATACTCACTACACCTTGCATCTCCAGTGCACTCTAATGCTTTCCTTTCAAAATGAGACACTCAGGATCCTTTTTGCTGGGCAGTGCACAGCTTTATGTCTGACTCAACTCCTCCACACCAAAGCCATTTCCTAAATATGCTGTTTCTTTAGCTGAACAGCTCTATGGCCACTCTTCTCAGGAACTTAGGCCTCTCATGTAGGTGATTCTGCTTACGTTTGTCTCCTGGATTCTCCTATTGTCCAGATTCCCCTTGTATTGTTCTCCAGCCAGCTCCACATACACAGCATCTTTTCTCTTCTTTAGAGCTCAGGGAAGACATTAGGGGGGCTCTGCCCTATGCAAGCCCATCTCTGTACTCTACCTCATTCACATGGAATGGAATGGAATGGAATGGAATGGAACGGAATGGAACGGAACAGAATAGAATAGAATAGAATAGAATAGAATAGAATAGAATAGAATAGAATAGAATAGAATAGAATAGAATAGAATAGAATGGAATAGAATAGAATTAACCAGGTTGGAAGAGACCTTTGAGATCATCAAAACCAACCTATTATCCAACACCATCTAAACAACTAAACCATGGCACCATGTACCTCATCCAGTCTCTTCCTAAACACCTCCAGTGATGGTGACTCCACCACCTCCCTGGGCAGCACATTCCAATGGCCAATCTCTCTTTCTGGGAAGATTTTCTTCCTAACATCCAGCCTGAACCTTCCCTGGTGCAGCTTGAGACTGTGTCCTCTTGTTCTGGTGCTGGATGCCTGGGAGAAGAGACCAACCCCCACCTGGCTACAACCTCCCTTCAGGTAGTTGTAGAGAGCAAGAAGGTCTCCCCTGAGCCTTCTCTTCTCCAGGCTAAGCAACCCCAGCTGCCTCAGCCTCTTCTCATAGGGCTTGTGCTTGAGACCTCTCCCCAGCCTTGTTGCCCTTCTCTGGACACATTCCAGCAACTCAACATCTTTCCTAAACTGAGGGGCTCAGAACTGGACACAGGACTCAAGGTGTAGCCTAACCAGTACTGAGTACAGGGCAGAATGACTTCCCTGCTCCTGCTGGCCACACCATTCCTGATGCAGGCCAGGCTGCCATTTGCCTTCTTGGCCACCTGGACACAAAATGTGTCACTGGCATTACATGTGAATTGTTAGCATTGGCAGGTACTCCTGGGCATCCTTTCATGGAGGTTAATAGGGAGAAACTTATTTTATGAATGAACTCTTTGTCCCTCAGAGATATTGCACAGGTCTTAGAGGATTTACAGACACCACAGTATCTTGAATCATTTCATTTCACCTAGTTAACACCAAAGAGGTTGCATCCATGTACATGTCCAGGAGAGACACTGAATCTTGATACAAAGACAGAAAACAATTACAAATTCACCACTTCCCTTAGGATTTCCCTATAATGATTAATCAAATTCATTGCTGGGAAAAAATGGCATGCCAGAAATGTCTGGCATTGCTTTCTGTCCATATGTGCTGATTATGACACTAAATATCCCTCAATATATAATCTCTGGCTTTGAAGGTACTTGGAAGCAATAATCAAGCCACCTCTCAAGCCCCTGTCCTGGGGCTGAACAGATTGGGCTCTCAACCTCTCACTGCAAGGCAGTTTCTCCACCTTTAAATCATTTAGGTGGCTTTCAGCTAGTGATTTCCTAGCTGGCTTTTTACCATGCAGACATTTAAACTGTACACCAGGAAGCAATGTTAGTGTCAGACTTGGCACAGATGAAAGTAAATTAATTTATTTTCTCATACACCTATCACTAATTTAAGTGTCAGATGACTGCCAGCTCTTTTTAGTGCTGCACCAAGTGGGAGCTTACATGGAGTTATCTGGAGTTTTGATTAGGAACATGATACCAGTGGGTAATGGATATAAACTGCAGCACAGGAGGTTCCACCTCAACATGAGGAGGAACTTCTTCACTTTGAGGGTCACAGAGCACTGGAACAGGCTGCCCAGAGAGGTTGTGGAGCCTCCTTCTCTGGAGACTTTCAAGACCCATCTGGATGTGTTCCTGTGTGACCTGTGCTGGATTCTCTGGTCCTGCTCTGGCAGGGGGTGTTGGACTCAGAATCAGAGAATAACAGAACCACCAAGGTTGGAAGAGACCTCAAAGATCATCAAGTCCACCCTGTCACCACATGACTAAGCCATGGCACCAAGTGCCACGTTCAATCCCCTCTTGAACACCTCCAGGGATGGTGACTCCACCACTTCCCTGGGCAGCAGATTCCAATGGTGAATGCCACTCTCAGTGAAGAACTTTCTCCTCACCTCGATGATCTTCAGAGGTCCCTTCCAACCCCTAACATCCTGTGATCTCAAGTCTTTTATTCCTGTGAAGCCTGTGCTTGGTTTCCAGCACTAAAACCTTGCATAGATGTTTTCTGTGAGTGTTAACTGAAGCGCTGGTTTAGGTCACTTACGCTGCTAATCAATTCAAATCCTAATCTGCTCCCTATAGTTTTACTTATCCATTCTATTCACAGTGCATATGTATTTGAACAGTTTGGCTCATTGTTAATAGGCAAAAGCCCTCTATGATACTTGGAGTAAAAACATAACATACCATCAAGGGATTAAAAACATAGAGCTATCAAAGAAACAAAGCTAGTGAGCATGATTGCACTTCCCACATCCTGCCTGGCTGGGCAGTCTCTTTCTTAAGTTTCCAGCATGTAGTTTTCTCCTCTCCCTAGTATAATTTTAAGCTCCTTTTTATAAACCTTACTTCTCTTTAACATAGATTATGGTTTTTTATTCATCAAGATCTTTAGCTTTGGTTATCCATTCATAGCAAATTGATTGCTCATAAGCTGTATTGATCACATGCTTATACGCCCTTTCCACGTGCATGTTATATGGTGGTGAGAGAAAGTTCTCTCCCCACCCCACAGCCAGGTACTGATTTCCCACCCCACCCAAACTTGACATCAGTATTAGAATCATAGAATTGTTAGGGTTGGAAGGGACCTCAAGGATCAGCCAGTTCCAACCCCCCTGCCATAGGCAGGGACACCTCACACTACAGCAGGTTGCTCACAGCCACATCCAGCCTGGCCTTAAAAGCCTCCAGGCATGAAGCTTCCACCACCTCCCTGGGCAACCTGTGCCAGTGTCTCACCACCCTCATGGGGAAGAACTTCTTCCTAACATCCAAGCTGAAACTAAACATTTCTTTTTATTTTTCCATTCCCTCTAGTTCTATCACTTTCTGACACCCTAAAAGGTCCCTCCCCAGCTTTCCTGTAGGCCCCCAAGTAGTTGGTTCAAGTAGTCTTCTATGTAAGGATCTTGCAAGTCTAATTCTCAGTAAAGGCCCCTTTTTAGCATATGTGAAATATAACATTATAGGAAAAGGGCCCAGGAGGCCCTATGAGGATAGGATGAGGGAGCTGGGGCTGCTTAGCCTGGAGAGGAGGAGACTCAGGGGAGACCTTATTGCTGTCTACAACTACCTGAAGGGAGGTTGTAGCCAGGTGGGAGTTGGTCTCTTCTCCCAGGCAACCAGCACCAGAACAAGAGGACACAGTCTCAAGCTGTGCCAGGGGAGGTTTAGTCTGGATGTTAGGAAGAAGTTCTTCATAGAAAGAGAGATTGGCCATTGGAATGTGCTGCCCAGGGAGGTGGTGGAGTCACCATCACTGGAGGTGTTCAAGAAGAGACTGGCTGAGGCATTTGGTGCCATGGTTTAGTTGATTAGATGGTGTTGGGTGATAGGTTGGACTTAATGATCTTGAAGGCCTTTTCCAACCTGGTCTATTCTATTCTATTCTATTCTATTCTATTCTATTCTATTCTATTCTATTCTATTCTATTCTATTCTATTCTATTCTATTCTTCATGTCTGTCACAATTTTGATCAGTTTGGGGAGTCAGAGGCAGACTGATTAGAGCTTGCTTGTCCTTCCGAACAATAAAATAATTAAATCTGTCTTTCAAGAGCATTACTGCAGAATTCCTACAAGTTGTGCAAGACTCTTCAAGGCTATAAATGCCCCATGAATGCCTGGGAAAGCCTAGGATATATATGTGCACAGCAGAGAGACATAAAAGCATGCTGAAGGCAAAGCACAAAACGAACGACCAGACCGTACTGCAATGAACAGGTTTATTTTCACCTGACTGAAGAGCTGTTCTACTTAAGTAAGCAGACAAAACAAACCAGCTACAGCCTGGTAACCTAAATATGGCTTGAATAACCTAGATACAACCTGAATGGCCCAGATATAGCTTGACTGCTAAGCAATGGCAGAAGCAAAATAATTCCCTCTTGCGTCTTAACAGAGCCTACCTAAATATCTAATCTTCTCTCCTTCCCCTCTTTCCCCCCACCTTTTACTTCCTTTCTTTTTCCCCCTTCCCTTTTATATATCTTTTTTTCCTCCCTGATGAATGTGTATGATCTTAAATAGTAGTGTGCCCAGGTGGCCAAGAAGGCCAATGGCATCCTGGCCTGCATCAGAAATAGTGTGGCCAGCAGGAGCTGGGAAGTCATTCTGCCCCTGTACCGAGCACTAGTCAAGCCACAGCTTGAGTCCTGTGTCCAGTTCTGAGCCCCTCAGTTTAGGAAAGATGTTGACTTGCTGGAAGATGTTGGAAGATGTTGAGTTGCTGGAAGGTGTCCAGAGAAGGGCAATAAAGATGGGGAGGGGTTTGGAGCACAGCCCTGTGAGGAGAGGCTGAGGCAGCTGGGGTTGCTTAGCCTGGAGAAGAAGAGGCTCAGGAGAGACCTCATTGCTCTCTACAACTACCTGAAGGGAGGTTGTAGCCAGGTGGGGGTTGGTCTCTTCTCCCAGTCAGCCAGCAACAGAACAAGAGGACAGAGTTTCAAGCTGTGCCAGGGGAGGTTCAGACTGCATGCTAGCAAGAAGTTCTTCATAGAAAGAGAGATTGGCCAATGGAATGTGCTGCCCAGGGAGGTGGTGGAGTCACCATCCCTGGAGGTGTTCAAAAAAGGTTTGGACGTGGCACTTGGAGCCATGTTTTAGTTGCCATGAGGTGTTAGGTATTAGGTAATAGATTAAACTTGATGATCTCTGAGGTCTTTTCCAACCTTGTTGATTCTATGATTCTATTCTATGACTCTATGTTCAGCTGCCTCCAGTTACCTCCCAGCTGGGGTACTACCCAGCCCAAATGCTGGTTTAACTCACTAGGTACCTACTTATGGTCTGGAAAAGGAAGGTCATTCCCCTAGGAAAAGGGTTGTGTTGCTGAGAGCTGCTAAACCCATGTGTGTCTTCCCATAATTGGACAGGAACACAATTGTTTTCTCACCCCTTAGCTTGCTGTGCCGCTGCTCTGTGGTGCTGTGAGATGAACACAACCTCTGCATTGTTGAGACTATGATAGGGTAAGTTCCTTGAGCCTTTGCAACACTTTAAACCCCAGAACCCATTTGTAGGGTGAAATTGTCCCTTGTTCCAACAAGGGACAACATCCTAACATCCAACCTTTGCAGCCAAGGAGGATGGGTCAGACTTTGGACTTCCTGTGTAGACCTCAGAAAACTCTGTTGCAGCAGGAATATCTAAAGCAATTACTACACTGTATGATGTTATTTTTATGTGTGTGCCTGGTTGATACTTTCTGTTGTCACAGCTTTCTTTTTCTCTGTCCCCTTCCCTCCTGAGGGACCTGTATTGTGTTTGCAGCAGGGGCTGTCTCTGCTGCTGTGTGGACTCATGTTCTATCTTAAAGAGGAGATATTCATGAAAGGAAACACCCAGGGTTACTGAGAAGTCTCCCCCACAACCTCCAATGCAGTTTCCTTGGTATTAGAAGGAGCACAATGACTAAGTAAAATATGCTAAGTAACTGTGTAATTGAATGCTCTAGATTTTCCACCAGATTAACAGCTGGCATGTGACAAGGATCCATGTAGTCCTAGAGATGGTGAAGTGTCTGTAAGAAATTTCTTCTAGGGTTTGTCCTCACCATTTAACCAGAATGCTCTCAAAACAACACACACACACATACAAAACCCCCACATAAAACAACCCCAAAATGAACACAAGAACAAAAACCTCCAACCCCCAAAAAAACTCCAAACAAACAAACAAAGAAGCAACCAAAAAAAATCTGAAAGAAGTGTGGGGTCTTTTTTCCCCCCTTGTCTATGATCAGAGGGCTGGAACACCTCTCCTATGAGGACAGACTGAAGGAGTTGGGATTGTTCAGTCTGCAGAAGAGAAGGCTCCGAGGTGACCTCATTGTGGCCTTCCAGTATCTGAAGGGGGCCTACAGGAAGGCTGGGGAAGGACTTCTCAGGATCTCAGGTAGTGATAGGACTAGGGGGAATGGAATGAAGCTGGAGGTGGGGAGATTCAGGCTAGATGTGAGGAGGAAGTTCTTCCCCATGAGAGTGGTGAAGCCCTGGAATGGGTTGTCCAGGGAGGTGGTCGAGGCCCCGTCCCTGGAGGTGTTTAAGGCCAGGCTGGATGAGGCTCTGTCCAGCCTGATCTAGTGTGGGGTGTCCCTGCCCCTGCAGGGGGTTGAAACTAGATGATCCTTGTGGTCCCTTCCAACCCTGAATGATACTTTGATACTATGATACTCAACACTTGGTTGCGAAGTTCAAGCACAGGAGAAGTTCCTCAGTGCTCCTCAGGGGTCACAGCTAGCAGAAAAGACACTGAGCAGAAAAGGCTTATAATTAGAAACCTGAGCAAGTCCCCCAGGAGCTAATAAGTCAACCTGCTGCATGTGGGGTGTGTTTAATATTAATAGCCTCTGTGAGCCCACATATGCCAGTGGATGGTGCTGGAATAAAGCACTTCACACACCCTTAACAAAGGGGAAGCTTTGGGAACTGGTGTCAAAGAGTGTGTTTTCAAGAGTGTGTTGCTCAAAGTGGCACAGAACTGTGTTATTCAGCTTGTGTGCATGTCATTTTCTTTGCCTTTGTGGTTGTCATACTTACATATTTATTTCTCATAGAATGGTCTTGGTTGGAAAGGACCTCCAAAGGTTATCCAGTCCAACACCCCCTGCAGTCAGCAGGGACATCCTCAACTAGATCAGGTTGCCCAGAGCCCTGCTGAGCGTCGCCTTGAATATCTCCCGGGAAGGAGCCTCAAGCACCTCCTTGGGCAACATGTTCCAGTGTTCCTCCACCCTCATAGTAAAGAATCTGCTCCTAACATCCAACCTAAATCTACTATTCTGTAGTTTGAAGCCATTGATCCTCATTCTATCACTGCAGGCCTTTCTAAACAGTCTCTCTCCATCCTTCCTGTAGTCCCCCTTCAGGCACTGGAAGGCGGCTAATATGTCTCCCTAGAGCCTCCTCTTTTCCAGGTTGCATACCCCCTGTTCCCTCAGTCTGTCCTCATAGCAGAGGTGCTCCAAACCCCTGATCATTTTCATGGCTCTCCTTTGGACCCTCTCTATCAGGTCAATGTCCTTCCTATAGTGAGAGCTCCAGAGCTGGATGCAGTGCTCCAGGTGAGGTCTCACCAGAGCAGAGCAAAGTGGCAGAATCACCTCTCAGGATCTGCTGGCAGTGCTGCTTTTGATGCAGCCCAGGATGAGATTTGCCTTCTGGGCTGCAAGCTCACACTGCCTGCTCATGTCCAGCTTCTATTCCCTTTTCTAGTCTGGCCTATAAAGTTTAATAGTGGAGGAACAACCATTGTTTAACATGTCTTCAAGCTGTCAGGGCTTAACAGTCAGAAAAGTACTTGTCACATCTCTGGTGCTCTAGCTCTTGAACTGGAATTGAACTGGTGTTGGATTAGTTACTGGCTACAAGGACTCCTAGGATGGAGTTGTCCTGTTGGTGTTGCTTTGCATTTTGTAATGTATTTTATTGGTTGTCTGGCTTTTGTTGCTCCCCATATTTCTTTGGCAGAAGCTGTAAAGCACAGATCTCAGTGATTTCTACGCAAAATTCTCATCTTACCAGTACTTTAGATCATTTTTATTGGTGTGGTAAGGAGGTAAAAAAAATTGTCAGATGCTTTTCCTTTACGATCAGCTTAAAACGTTTTGATGAGCCATAAGAAAATATTCACTTTGACCTAATCTGTTTGACATAGACAAGACAGAATCTTCTGCATGGAATGTGATGCCCAGGGGAGGAATAGAATAGAATAGAATAGAATAGAATAGAATAGAATAGAATAGAATAGAATAGAGTAGAGTAGAATAGAGTAGAATAGAATAGAGTAGAATAGAATAGAGTAGACTAGAGTAGAGTAGAGTAGAATAGAATAGAATAGAATAGAATAGAATAGAATAGAATAGAATAGAATAGAATAGAATAGAATAGAATAGAATAGAATAGAATAGAATTAACCAGGCTGGAAAAGACCTTCAAGATCATAGAATCCAACCTAACACCCAACATCATCCAATCATCTAAACCATGGCACCAATTACCTCATCCAGTCCCTCAGCCTCTCTTCACAGGGCTGTGCTCCAAAGCCCTCCCCAGCTTCGTTGCCCTTCTCTGGACACCTTCCAGCAACTCAACATCTTTCCTAAACTGAGGGGCCCAGAACTGGACACAGGACACAAGGTGTGGCCTAACCAGAGCTGAGTACAGGGCAGAATGATTTTCCTGCTCCTGCTGGCCACGCTATTCCTGATGCAGGCCAGGATGCCACTGGCCTTCTTGGCCACCTGGGCACACTGCTGGTTCATGTTCAGCCTACTATCAACCAGTACCCCCAGGTGCCTTTCTGCCTGACTGCTCTCCAACCACTCTGACCCCAGCCTGTAGCACTGCCTGGGGTTGTTGTGGCCAATGTGTAGAACCCGGCACTTAGATGTGCTAAATCTCATGCCCTTGAACTTGGCCCATCTGTTCAGCCTGCCAAGAGATCCACTACTCTCTAACAGACCAAAAGTCACCATCCCTGGATGTGCTTAAAGGTCATTTATATGTGGTGTGGATATGGTTTAGGGGTGACCTTTGTAGAGTAGGGTCAATGTTTGGAATTGATGATCCCAAAGGTCTTCTCCAACCTGAGTCTTTCTGTGATTCTCTGTTTTCTTCATTGGCCTTATGTGATCTTCTTGCCCCCAGAGGTAACAGAAGATAAAGATTATTTTGGGGATGAGTCTTCTAAGTCTGGTTTTAGTGATAGGAGTGTTGAAATAAATGGAGATCAGCAAAACCAGGGAATATTTGGAAAGTGTAGTGATTAATTTTTGTTATGGAGCTGTTCATTCTTTACTGTGAAGGACATCTGCACAAAGTGGAGCTGGGGACAATGCTGTTAATATGTACATATGTTTTGACTGAATCAGCTTTGAGAAAGGAATTTTTTATTGCATCTTACCTGCTGTCAACAGTGGTCTCTTGATATCAGCTGCCTGATGCAAATCAATCTCCTCCCTGACACTGGTGTTGGGGTAGAGCTCTGCAGAAGCAGTTTCAGCAGATGGAGCTAGTGTGCTTCCAATCCCTGCAGCTCTTCTCACTGGGGAAAAAGAGAAACAGAAAAACACACATGACTGTGGTTAGGGAGATGTCAGGGTTAGGGGTGAAGATCTTCTTTTGGCTTAGTGGGCAAGTAGCAAGCAGAAGTGGTTGATAAGATGAATGCAGTGCTGAGACTCAGGTAAGGTTTGTGTACCATAACAGGGGAAAAACCTGAGAAGAATATGGAATGTTGGAGCTGTCTCCAGAGTTTCTTTGCTGCCTTGCTACTTTGCACTTTTACTCTCACACAGTCATCCAATGTGCTCAGGAAGTGCCTCAGAATATTAAAATACTGGGAAAAGATGTGGCCTAGTGGGTTAGGATTTGTGGGACACCTTGGTCTTCCTGGGCTACAGTAATCAAGGCTCTCTGTGGAGCCTCTGTGGAGCTGCAGCCACTTAATTCAAGCCTGGACTGACCTGATGAATGTACTTCAGTTGTCTTCTCTGACAAGGGAGATGCTAGAAGCAACCTGCTTCACAGCAGGATAGAATAATAGGATCATAGAATTGTCAGGGTTGGAAAGAACCTCAAGGATCATCCAGTTCCAACCCCCCTGCCATGGGCAGGGACACCTCACACTACATCAGATTGCTCAGAGCCACATCCAGCCTTGCCTTAAAAACCTCCAGGGATGAGGCTTCCACCACCTCCCTGGGCAACCTGTGCCAGTGTCTGTTCCTAATATCCAAGCTGAATCTACCTCATCTAGTTTTGTTCCATTCCCCCTAGTCCTATCACTCCCTGACACTCTCAAAAGTCTCTCACCAGTTTTCTTGTAGCCCCCTTCAGATACTGGAAGGCCACAATAAGGTCTCCTTGGAGCCTTCTCTTCTCCAGACTGAACAACCCCAACTCCCTCAGTCTGTCCTTATAGCAGAGCAGCTCCAGCCCTCTGCTCATCCTCGTGGCCCTTCTCTGGACACCTTCCAGCACCTCCAGATCCCTCCTGTAAGAGAGGCTCCAGAACTGGACACAGTACTCCAGGTGGGGTCTCACCAGAGTGGAGTCATAAGATGCCTGCCAATCAGTATAAATTAAGCCTGTTCTCCACTTTTTAAGCCATGACTTTCTACATTGAAATTCAAGTTTCTTAGCTCTCCAGAGGTACCTCCAACCTCCCCAACAGTCAAGGCACAGGTTGCAGTGAGAATCTGACACCAGTTCACATTCATGCCCGGGTTTCCTTCATTTTACCTCTATGCTAACCTAAAGGGTCCTTTCCCATAGAGAGGTTTCCTGCAACAGTCTCTTTTTACTACATGAGGGACCATAGTTGTCCAAAGGTCAAAAGTTTAGGAGAAAAGGACATGTTCTTGGACAGAATGCACAGGTACACAGTCTCAAGCTGTGCCAGGGGAAGTTTAGGCTGGAGTTGAGGAGAAAATTCTTCACAGAGAGAGTTGTTAGCCGTGGGAATGTGCTGCCCAGGGAGGTGGTGGAGTCACCATCCCTGGAGGTGTTCAAGAGGGGATTGGATGTGGCACTTGGTGTCATGGTTTAGTAGTCATGGGGTGTTGGGTGACAGGTTGGACTTGAGATCTTTTCCAACCTTTTTGAGTCTATGATTCTATGGTACATAGTGCCTCTGATCTATGTAGGGCTCTCTGGCTTTAGCTACTACATCTACGGACCTGGTTTGACCATGGCAGTTGTGTTGGGGTTAGTTCCCAACTCAGTGGTTACCATGTAATATACCAACAAGTGCAGAAGGTGAGAATATCTCAGAAAATCCTACTTCAGTACAGTGCTGGAGGCTGACAGCAGATAGAAGAAAATTCTCTGAGCTGTCAGACAATTTTTGGTGTTGTCCTGCCTTGAGCAGCCCCCCCAAACTGACTTGAGATTTGATTCGAGGAGAGGCTGAGGGAGCTGGGGTTGCTTAGCCTGGAGAGGAGGAGGCTCAGAGGAGACCTTATTGCTTTCTACAACTACCTGAAGGGAGGTTGTAGCCAGGTGGGGGTTGGTCTCTTCTCCCAGACAACCAGCACCAGAACAAGAGGACACAGTCTCAAGCTGTGCCAGGGGAGGTTTAGGCTTGAGGTAAGGAGACAGTTCTTCCCAGAAAGAATAATTGGCTATTGGAATGTGCTGCCCAGGGAGGTGGTGGAGTCACCATCCCTGGAAGTGTTCCAGAAAAGATTGGCTGTGGATGGCTCCCTCAGCCATCTCCAGGGATGGGATCTCAACTACCTCCCTGGACAACCTGTTCCAGTGTTGTACTACCCTCATGGTAAAGTGTGAGGGCAGGCAGGAACAGGATAGGAAGGCAAGAAAGCAGAATGATTCAGGAAACTTTCCAATCTGCCCAGAACTAAGATTTTCTGTTTGTGTCTTTAGCTTTCTAAGAGCAAAATGTGCAGATGCTGGTGGCTGCACTCTGTCCTCATGGGGGGCAAGGACTCACCCTGTTCAGAGGCCTGAGAATTTTCTTTCAGTGTGCTGAGCAGAGGAGAGTTATGTGCTCTTCCAGAAGTTTATGTGTGCTGTTGGCACTATCAAGTTGTACCTCCTCTGCAGTCCTTCGCTTCTTACATTGTGATTTAGTGTAGCACATTAAAAAAAGCAGTGTGTGAAAGTTTCAAAGCCATCATTGGTCATTGTTACAGCAGCACAACGCTGACAAGCAACTGATGGGAAGAAAGGTTTTATTGCCCTGCTGTTCCCTCCTTCCTGCCTGTTTAGGCTTGCAGCTCCTGTACTTTAGTGACTCCATACGCTGCTGAATTCTCGAAGCAAGATTCACTGGGTGTGAGGTCAGGCATTATTCTGTTATCTGCATGTCTGATGCTGAAAGGACAATTTAACTTTACTGTAAACTGCCTAGAGCAGCAGCAAGCTAAGCCACAGCTTTGCACATGCCTGTGTAAAATGGTTCTGCTTTGGAATTCACATTGCTTTGGTTCCCTGGTCCAATTTGAATTCAGCTGACTTGAAGAGATTGTCCTCTGCAAACTGTCATCTATTGTTAATATAGCAAGATTTTTGGGTTGTTAATATAGCAGGACTTCTCTCCTTAAACCTGTGAGATCTTGCCAATCATGAACCCTTTCTAGGCTGGAGGTGAGGAGAAAGTTCTTCCCAGAAAGAGTAATTGGCCATTGGGATGTGCTGCCCAGGGAGGTGGTGGAGTCACCATCCCTGGAGGTGTTCAAAAAAGAATGTGGTGCTTGAAGCCATGGTTTAGTTGTCATGAGGTGGTAGGTATTGGGTAATAGGTTGGGCTTGATGATCTCTGAGGTCTTTTCCAGCCTGGTTGATTCTGTGATAACTGGAGGTTACTCCTTTCAGTAGTGTAATATGAAAACAGAGACCATGGAAATCATCACATATCAGAATCTCCTCAAATTGCTGATACTGGTCAGATAGAACTAAGATAGACCAGGTTGCCCAGGGAGGTGGTTGGGGCCCCATCCCTGGAGATATTCAAAGTGAGGCTCTACAGGGCTCTGGACCACCTGATCTAGCTGTCCCTGCTGTCTGCAGAGGGGGTTGGGCTGGATGACCTTCAGAGGTCCCTTCCAACCCAGGCCATTCTCTGATTCTACCCATCACTGCACTGAAATGCAGTTTCCTCTAAAGGAGTGAATGCTGCAAAGCCTTGCTTGATTTTACAATGAGTCAGCTGAATCATGACAATAAATCCTGACTGGAAACACAGAGGTCTGGGGGTTGTTTCAGGTCTCTGACAGAAACTCTGAATTCAGGCTCAGAGTATCAGATTCAGCCTTTTCTAAGAGCAGCACTGCCTGCCAAAGTGCATGTCCACATTTTCTTTTTCATCAATGACTTGTTTATGTGGGGAGCTCGTGCACAGTAAATGCAGTGTGAATTTACAGTATGTGTTTCACTCTGTACTGGCTTCAGGTGAGGGCATTCTCATCATAGGTACTCATGTCACACAGCTGCAGGTGTGCTTCTGTGCTGCTGATGGAGAGACTTCTTCAAAGGGAGTTTCAGAACGTGCTAGTTAGACATGCACTGTGATCTCCACTCTGGAAACCTCTCTTTTCTCCCACAGAGTCTGGGGGAATCACTTCCCACTTTGAGGCATGTGATACCTTTCCCTTTCACCTTTCCCTCTCACCTGCTCTGCAGAATAGAATAGGATAGGATAGGATAGGATAGGATAGGATAGAATAGAATAGAATAGAATAGAATAGAATAGAATAGAATAGAATAGAATAGAATAGACCAGACCAGGTTGGAAAAGACCTCAGAGATCATTGAGTCCAGCCTATCATCCAACACCATCTAAACACCTAAACCATGGCACCAAGCACCCCATCCAGTCGCTTCCTAAACACCTCCAGTGATGGTGACTCCACCACCTCCCTGGGCAGCACATTCCAATGGCCAATCTCTCTTTCTGTGAAGAACTTCTTCCTATCATCCAGCCTAAACCTCCCCTGGTGCAGCTTGAGACTGTGTCCTCTGGTTCTACCACTGCCTGGGAGAAATTCTTCCACATTTAGTTGAGAATTAGTTGTACATGATCTAAGTGATATAATTACAGGGCCCAAAGTCCCTCTACAGCCAGCAGAAAAAATGAATAACCTTATTTAGAAGTTGATTCAGAACAGAGGAGTGGCACAGCTATGGCAGAGATGTTTCTGCCTCTCTCTCTTATTCTCCATTAGAAGAATAAGCTGACTATCCCCCCAAACATAAAGCTAACCTTTGTGACAAGCAGATAAGGAGGTGGCATGAAGGAACTCATAACTCACATCCTCCCTAACTCACAGCACAGCCAGGCCAAAGTGATGATCTACAGCTTAATAACAAAAATGCTGTCTGTATAGAAGCTCCCAGAAAGGGAATCAAGGTCCTGAGGGCAAAGACTCCTCATCCACTCCTCAGAGTTGCTGCTGCTCCAGGTATTGCCAGTGGAATACTTCAATATGCAACATGTCATAGTGTTTTCCCAGTGGTAATATTAATGAAGCTAAAAGTCCTTTTTGGTCCTTTACTGCTGTGAAACCAAATGCTGTGCATTTACAGCTGACATGACTATTGTAATGACACAGGACCATCTTACTGATGACATGGTTTTGCATCCATGTGTCCCACCAAATTTTCATGGTGCTGGAAAATCATCTTTAAAGGAAAAGAGGTCATGGGAGGTGTTTGCCAACAGGTCTCATAAGGGCTGGCTGAAGAGAACTGGGGTTGTTTATTCTGGAGAAAAAAGAGGCTGGGGGCTGGGGGGGGGGGGGGGGGGGGGGGGGAAGACCTTACTCTCCTGAAAGAGAATTGGAGTGACTTGGGGGTTGGTTGCTAGGAGGCCTGCCTGGATGGGCAAGGAGCTACTGGACACACTATTACTTAAAAGGAAACTCTACAGGAAGTGGAGGGAAGGACAGGTAGAACAGGGGGAATACAAGGAAGCTGCCCGAGCAGCAAGAGTCCTGGTTAGGAAAGCCAAAGCAGAGTTTGAGTTGAATCTAGCCAGGGAGATTAAAGGGAATACTAAGAACTTTTACAGGTATATTAATGGGAAGAAGAAGACTAGGGAAGGTGTGGGCCCCCTCAGAAAGGAAAATGGTGACATGGTCACCTGTGATGAGGAAAAGGCTGAGGTACTTAATAACTTCTTTACCTCAGTCTTCACTGCAAGGGCCTCTAGCCACACTCCTGATGTTATGGAAGTCAAAGCCAGGGACGGGGAGGAAGAACTGCCCATTGTAAGTGCAGATCAGGTTCGTGATCATCTGAAGAACCTGAAAGTGTTCAAGTCCATGGGACCCGACGGGTTACACCCACGGGTACTGAGAGAACTGGCAGATGAGGTTGCTAAACCCCTCTCTATTATATTTCAAAAGTCCTGGCAGTCTGGTGAAGTCCCCACAGACTGGAAAAGGGGAAACATTGCCCCCATCTTCAAAAAGGGCAAGAAGGAGGAACCAGGGAACTACAGGCCAGTCAGTCTCACCTCTGTGCCTGGAAAGATCATGGAACAGATCCTCCTGGAGTCACTACTCGCTCAAAAGAATAGTGAAGAGGTGATTGGGAACAGTCAGCATGGCTTTGCCAAGGGCAAATCCTGCCTGACCAACCTGGTGGCCTTCTATGAGCAGGTGACAAAATTAATAGATGAGGGGCAAGCAACTGATGTCGTTTACCTGGACCTGAGCAAAGCCTTTGACACTGTCCCACACCACATCCTGGTCTCCAAACTGGTGACACATGGGTTTGATTGGTGGACCACTAGATGGATAAGGAACTGGCTTGATGGCCGCACCCAAAGAGTGGCTGTCAATGGCTCCATGTCCCAGTGGAGGCCAGTGACAAGTGGAGTCCCTCAGGGATCAGTCCTGGGACCTGTCTTATTCAACATCTTTGTGGGGGACATGGACAGTGGCATTGAGTGCACCCTCAGCAAGTTTGCTGATGACACCAAGCTGTGTGGTGCAGCAGACACGCTGGAGGGAAGGGAGGCCATCCAGAGGGACCTTGACAGGCTGGAGAGGTGGGCACAGGCCAACCTCATGAAGTTCAATAAGAGCAAGTGCAGGGTCCTGCATCTGGGTCGAGGCAATCCCAGGCACAAATACAGGCTGGGCAGTGACCGGCTGGAGGATAGCCCTGAGGAGAGAGACTTGGGGGTGCTGGTGGACAAAAAGCTCAACATGAGCTCTCAGTGTGCACTTGCAGCCCGCAAAGCCAATCAGATCCTGGGCTGCATCAGGAGAAGTGTGGCTAGCAGGTCAAGGGAGGTGATCCTCCCCCTCTACTCAGCCCTGGTGAGACCCCACCTGGAGTACTGTGTCCAGTTCTGGAGCCCCTATTACAAGAGGGATGTGGAGGTGCTGGAACGTGTCCAGAGAAGGGCCACGAGGATGATCAGAGGGCTGGAGCACCTCTCCTATGAGGACAGACTGAAGGAGTTGGGGCTGTACAGTCTGCAGAAGAGAAGGCTCCGAGGTGACCTAATTGTCGCCTTCCAGTATCTGAAGGGGGCCTACAGGAAGGCTGGGGAAGGACTTCTCAGGATCTCAGGTAGTGATAGGACTAGGGGGAATGGAATGAAGCTGGAGGTGGGGAGATTCAGGCTGGATGTGAGGAGGAGGTTCTTCACCATGAGAGTGGTGAAACCCTGGAATGGGTTGTCCAGGGAGGTGGTTGAGGCCCCGTCCCTGGGGGTGTTTAAGGCCAGGCTGGATGAGGCTCTGTCCAGCCTGATCTAGTGTGGGGTGTCCCTGCCCATGGCAGGGGGGTTGGAACTAGATGATCCTTGTGGTCCCTTCCAACCCTGAATGAAACTATGAAACTATGAAACTATGAAAAGTGGAGAGGGGGGATCCTGAGCATTGGTTCTCTTGTGGGAATAAAAGAGGAGCAGATGATTCAACTGAAGTTCATTAACGCCTCCACAGAGCAGATCTGAATTATTTCAGGAGCACTTTAGGCATTAGGGTAACAAGCACTGCAGGAAACTCTAATGCAGATGTGTGAAACATTAAATAATTCAATTTATTTCTAACACCTGCTTTTACCCTGCTACTTTTTTCCAGCATTTAGGGGGAGATCCAAAATAACAGCAAACAGTGGCATGCAGGAAGCTGCATAACAGCAGTATTCAGGGAGCATTCCTTCTGCTTTATTCCTGTCACAGCAACTCCAATCTATCCAGTTCTGCAGCAAGTCTTACTGTAGATATTCCTCCCATGGTAGCACTTGTAATCTCACAGAATCACAGAAACATGCAGGTTGGAGAAGACCAAGTCCAGCCAATAACTTTATTCTATAAGGTTCACCCCTAAACCATATCTCCAAGCCCCACATCCAATCTCAGCTCAGATTAAATGGGGGGGAAGCCATCCTCATTCTGGGGATCCAAAACACAAAATCATTGTAAATGTTGGACAATACCTCTAAGGTCATCAAGTCCCACTCTCAACCCAACACCACCATGCCCATAAACCATGTCCCCAAATGCCATGGAATCATAGAATCATAGAATTGTTAGGGATGGAAGGGACCTGAAGGATCATCTAGTTCCATCCGCCCTGCCATGGGCAGGGACACCTCACACTACATCAGGTTGGTCATAGCCACATCCAGCCTGGCCTTAAAATGGCTGGAGCACCTCTCCTATGAGGACAGATTGAGGGAGTTGGGGCTGTTCAGTCTGTAGAAGAGAAGGCTCCAAGGTGACCTCATTGTGGCCTTTCAGTAGCTGAAGGAGGCCTACAAGAAGGCTGGGGAGGGACTGCTCAGGATCTCAGGTAGTGATAGGACTAGGGGGAATGGAATGAAGCTGGAGGTGGGGAGATTCAGGCTGGATGTGAGGAGGAGGTTCTTCCCCATGAGAGTGGTGAAGCCCTGGAATGGGTTGTCCAGGGAGGTGGTTGGGGCCCTGTCCCTGGAGGTGTTTAAGCCCAGGCTGGATGAAGCTCTGGGCAGCCTGATCTAGTGTGGGGTGTCCCTGCCCATGGCAGGGGGGTTGGAACTAGATGATCCTTGTGGTCCCTTCCAACCCTGACTGATACTATGATACCTCCATGGATGAGGCTTCCACCACCTTCCTGGACACCTTGTGCCAGTGTCTCACCACCCTCATGGGGAAGAACTTCTTCCTAACATCCAATCTGAATCTACCCATTTCTAGTTCTGTTCCATTCCCCCCAGTCCAAGCTGCAGCTTGGCAGTGTCACTATACTTCTGATGTCTCTGCAACGCTTTGAGGTTTCCCTTCAAAGATTTCACAGAGTCAGTTAGGGCAGATGGGAAGTTCTGTCGCTGCACAGCCTCTGATTCCCTTTGCCAAGGTAGGAAGAAAGCAGAAGCGACTCCTGCAGCCCCAGCAAGTACCTAACTGATACTGTTAGCCTTATTATTCTTTTGCAGAAAGAACATCTGTGCCTTCCCACCAAACAAACAAAGCAACACAAATGTGCTTTAGGTCTGCATCTCTAATCCTCAGTGGATGGTTGTGAATACACATCATCTCTAACCTCAGCCTCATGGTCCTCCACAGAGGACCAGGCTTCTGTCTATGGAGATTTCGTATTTCACATCACTGTTTATGACATGCTCCACTTTAAGGAGGTGTGCCACAAGAGTTTGCTAATGAGTAAAACACTGTCTTTACCTCCAGACTCCACACAGTTTATTTGTTCACAAGTGCTGCAACACCCCTTTCTCTCCACATCATAAAGGAGAACACCATCTGCTGTTGACACCAGTGAGAGATGAGTTTCCCATGTGTTGTTTTCATCAGTGGAGTGGCACTCAGGATAGTTATTTTTCTCAATCAGCTCTGCCTTTGAGGCTCTAACGAGCAGCAAGGCATTTTCTGTCACTCCACAGAAGAAAACACCATTCCTTTCATCAGCATACACTTCTGCCCTGTAGAAGGTGTAACACACTTTCTCTCGTTGAGAGCACGCTTTTCAACATTAGTGCTGATGCCTTCCAGCCAGCATGATGTGTTTGTAAGGTTGACTTTCCAAAATACAAGGCAGCAAGGATGGCCTTCAGTTGCTACAGAGGAGGCTTTTGATTTTCTATGCTCACCACCTACTCAGGAATTTCCACACATCACAGTATCACAGTACATTAGAGGTTGGAAGGGACCTCCAGAGATCACCAGGTCCAACCCCCCTGCCAAAGTAGGATCACTTAGGGTAGTCTGCACAGGAATGCATCCAGGTGGGGTTTGAAAGGCTCCAGAGAAGGAGACTCCACAACCTCTCTGGCAGCCTGTTCCAGTAGAATATAATGGGATGGGATGGGATGGGATGGGATGGGATGGGATGGGATGGGATGGGATGGGATGGGATAGGATAGAATAGAATAGAATAGAATAGAATAGAATAGAATAGAATAGAATAGAATAGAATAGAATAGAATAGAATAGAATGAACCAGGTCAGAAAAGACTTTCAAGATCTTTGAGTCCAACCTATCATCCAACACCATCTAATCAACTAAACCATGGCACCAAGCACCCCATCCAGTCTCTTCCTAAACACCTCCAGTGATGGTGACTCCACCACCTCTCTGGGCAGCACATTCCAATGGCCAATCTCTCCTTCTGTGAAGAACTTCCTCCTAACATCCAGCCTAAACCGCCCCTGGTGCAGCCTGAGACTGTGTCCTGCTTTTTCACTCTCACTGTAAGGAAGTTTCTCCTCATGCTGAGATGGAATCTTCTATGTTCAGGTTTGTACCTGTTGTGTCTTGTCTTACTCTTGTGCACCACCGAAGTATCTTCATCCCTGTCCTGTAAAACTGACCTGAGGGGAGGGATGCTGAGTTAAAATGCATTAAATAGGTCCCTACAAGTAAAATGACGTTTTCACATGAGGCTGTAGGTAGGTGCAAAGGTCCTAGAGGAGAGTATGAGGAATGTCTGATGGTACAAAGCCTCCTGGTAGAGACCTGCACAGAGGGGAGGAAGCCAAACCTGGCGTAATCCTGCCTTTGGGGAACAGTTCTTGGTACAAGGTGTCTGAGACCTTGCTCAGGTGTTGTCTGGAGGAATTAGTGAGCCATAAGAAAGTCATGAACCATGGTAACAGTTAAAACCATGCATATAATCATAAGTGTAATGGTCAAAACCCTTTCCTTGGCTCTGGCTTATTTAACTGCATGCATATTGCCTTACTTTCAACCATGTACTTCAAGATAATCACAGAATCATAGACTTGTTTCTGTTGGAAAAGATCTTTATGATTGAGCCTAACCATTGTCACAACACAGACTCACAGAAACACAGAATGTTAGGGGTTGGAAGGGACCTTCAGAGATCACCTAGTCCAACCCCCCTGCCAAAGCAGGATCACCTAGAGCAGGCTCCACAGGAATGCATCTAAGCAGGTTTTAAAAGTCTATAGGGAAGGAGACTACACAACCTCTCCAGGCAGCCTCTTCCAATGCTCAACCACTCTCACCATACAGAAATGTCTCTTTGTGTTGAGGTGGAACCTCCTGTGTGTTCCAGCTTGAACCCATGGTTCCTTGTCCTATCACTGGGCACCACCACAAAGAGCCTGGCATCTTCATCTTGACATCCACCCCTCAGATACTTATAGACATTGATAATATCCATACCATGGTCATTAAACCACGTCTTGAAGTGCCATATCTACAGAGTTATTTAACACCTTCAGGGACAGTGACTCCAGCACCTACCTGGGCAGCCTAACTGCTCAAATCACTGCTCACAGAAGGTGTACTTCCTTCAGCACTCCAGTCCTTGAGAGGTGCTTTATCAGGACTGTCAAGAGGGTGAGATGTCTTTGCCCTTCCAGAATTCATATCTCCTCTGGAGGTATGCAGACTTTACCTCATGTTCTGACAGACAGCATCTCTACTTGTCTTTGAAGCAGATTTACAGCTTTTCTACCTGCTTCCTACAAGGAAGCTGACAGAAAACATTTATGGGTGAAGTCTGCAATTCCTGCTCTAGTCCTTGCACATCTCTGTCTGCAATGTGCTGTTGCTACATAATAGAATAATTTTGCTTGGAAAAGACCTTTGAGATCATTGAGTTCAACCATTAACTGATTCTACCTACTGCAGTGCTAAACCATGTTTCTGATCACTACATCTCTGCAGCTTTTATACACCTCCAGGAATGGGGATTCAACCACCTCCCTTGGGAACCTGTTAGAGTATTTAATAACTCTTTCAGGTTCAGTGATTAATACAATTGTGCATGCATTCTGGTACTGCTGAGATAGTTCTCAGCACTGGTTAGACCACACCTTGAGTACTGTGTTCAGTTCTGGGCCCCTCAATTTAAGAAGGATATTGAGACTCCTGAACACGTCCAGAGAAGGGCAACGAGGCTGGGGAGAGGTCTGGAGCACAGCCCTGTGAGGGGAGGCTGAGGGAGCTGGGGTTGCTTAGCCTGGAGAAGAGGAGGCTCAGAAGAGACCACCTTGCTCTCTACAACTACCTGAAAGGAGATTGTAGCCAGGAGGGGGTTGGTCTCTTTTCCCAGGCAACCAGCACCAGAACAAGAGGACACAGTCTCAAGCTGCACCAGGGGAGGTTTAGGCTGGAGGTGAGGAGAAAGTTCTTCCTGGAAAGAGTCATTTGTCATTGGAATGTGCTGCCCAGGGAGGTGGTGGAGTCCCCATCCCTGGAGGTGTTCAAGAGGGGATTGGACGTGGCACTTGGTGCCATGGTTTAGTCATGAGGTCTGTGGTGACAGGTTGGACTCAATGATCTTTGAGGTCTCCTCCAACCTTAGTGATGCTGTGATGCTGTGATACTGTATATATATTTTTTTTGTGTGTTTATTTTCATTCTTGTTGAATCTATCAGAAATCCTGAAACCAGTGATAGGCTTTTTTTTGAGCTGTTAAACTATTATTCTTACTCAAGTCATTTATTATTGATACTTCTGCCTTCTCCTGGAGATGTGCAGTGTGAGCCTCATTAAATGAACTGCACCAGCTCTAAGATTCTTAAAAGTAATTGCTGAGGGGGTGGTAAAGAAACCTGGCTTGCCTGGAGAGGCTTTAATGCAGCTCAGGACCGTTTCAGAAGAAAGGCAAATGTAATTTCTAGACCTGACAGATCTCATCAGTTTCATCTGTCTAGGTTTTGTTTTAAGGAGCCTAATTGTTGGCAAATCTACAAGAAGGACATGCTTGAAATACCCTGAATGTATTCTACTACTGATCTGGGATAAAATGCCTGACAATTCAGCATGAAATTTGTAGCTGTGAATGCTGTGAGTTCCAGCCTAATCCCGTCACCAGGCCTGAAATCTGAAGCCTTCATCTCTGTCCAGATCTGTGAGATATTTAGTGTTTCTTTTTAGGTCAGAAGCTTGCAGTGAAAGATGATGCAGTAGAAAATGGCCCTGTGTGAATTGTGCAACTCTAGCAGGACCTTAGAATCATAGAATTGTTAGTGTTGGAAGAGACCTGAAGGATCATCTAGTTCCAACACCCCTGCCATGGGCAGGGAGACCTCACACTACATCAGGATGCTCACAGCCACATCCAGCCTGCCCTTAAAAATCTCCAAGGATGAGGCTTCCCCCACCTCCCTGGGCAACCTGTTCTTCCCCTTCCAGTGGGGAAGAACTTCTTTCTAACATCCAATCTGAATCTACCCATTTCTAGTTTTGTTCCATTCCCCTTAGTCTTATCATTACCTGACACCCTCAAAACTCCCTCCCCAGCTACCCTGTAGTGCTCTTCAGATACTGGAAGGCCAAATAAGGTCTTGGAGCTTTCTCTTCTCCAGACTGAACAGCCCCAACTCCCTCAGTTTGTCCTCATAGGAGAGCAGCTCCAGCCCTCATGCTGTGCCAGGGGAGATTTAGGCTGGATGTTAGGAGGAAGTTCTTCACAGAAGGAGAGATTGGCCATTGGAATGTGCTGCCCAGGGAGGTGGTGGAGTCACCGTCACTGGAGGTGTTTAGGAAGAGAATGGATGAGGTACTTAGTGCCATGGTTTAGTTGATTAGATGGTGTTGGGTGATAGGTTGGACTTGATGATCTTGAAGTTCTTTTCCAACCTGGTCTGGTCTATTCTATTCCTCTTTCTCTTTCTCTTTCTCTTTCTCTTTCTCTTTCTCTTTCTCTTTCTCTTTCTCTTTCTCTTTCTCTCTTCTCTTTCTCTTTCTCTTTCTCTTTCTCTTTCTCTTTCTCTTTCTCTTTCTCTTTCTCTTTCTCTTTCTCTTTCTCTTATTTCTATTATTTCTATTTCTATTTCTATTTCTATTTCTATTTCTATTTCTATCCTATCCTATCCTATCCTATCCTATCCTATCCTATCCTATCCTATCCTATCCTATCCTATCCTATCCTATCCTATCCTAATACTAGGCATCTGTCAAAAGCTTCCTTACAATAAGATTCTGCATTTCTGGGATGTGTTTTGTACCAGAATTTTCTTGGTGTATAGAAAGCACAAAACACCACTGGAGTTACTGGAGAATCAAACTTCTCAGTAGTATTTAGGGTTGTTTTTTGCAAGAAGAGATAAACTATGGAGGCTTGCTGCTGTGCTATACAACACAGCAAGTCTGATTAGCTCAATTTCAATCCACTAGATGGCTGTGAAATAATTTCCCAGGTATGTTTTTAATCTTAATTTGATGGAACCTTGCTGAGTCTGTTACAGTTAACATAGAGTAAACTTTTGATTCAGTTCCCATTGCTCTCCAGCAATAGACTGCAGCCATACAGGGATGTATTTACTAGACATGGATGACTTAGAAAACAGTCTTGGCTGACTCCTCATTCTTGGATCAGCAGAGGGAATTGCCCTAACCACTGATTGACTAATATTTTTAGGTTAAAGAAAGATTGGCTTCCCATACAAATGATCATTCTTTCCAATATAAAGAGTACTGTGTGGCACAGAGAGTTCATTAGCATGAAATACCCACCCCATCCTGGTTCTTCATAGCTCTAAATTTGCTTAAGTGGGAAAGGAGCCAAGATCCATGGCCTCACATGGCTAATGATGCCTTCCAGAGCTCTGGAAGGACACATGTGGTTATCTATTAGCATCTAGATCAGACTGTTTGAGTTGCTTTCAAATTGCTTGTTAAGCTTCAAGGCTTAGGGTTCCAAATATATCTGGGATAATAGCATTATTTTTTTTGGGGGGGTGTATGTGCTATACTAACTCATTTCCTTTAATTTCTACCCTAATTACAGTTATATCAGAGCATATTTTAGCCCTAATTTTTATGCTGCACGTGTAGTCAGTCCAACTCTGCACATAAAACCGGCTGAAATAATGTTCTAAAAGGCATTAGCCAGTTCTGTGATTTTCATAATAAAACCAGTGCCTGGTGTTAGCATTCAAGAGCAGGAGCACAGCATTACAAATCATAAGATAATTGTGGCTATTCAGAAAGGTGCAGGTAGACTCCATACATCCTAATCTTTAATCCCAGTGGCTGCAGTTCAAAGAGAGCGATTGTTGAGAGCCTAAGCTGTGGTAAAAATGATGGCAGTCAAAGCAGCCTGAATTAATTTGAATGTATTATTTTCCCCTCTGCTCAGGATTCAATATTGCACTTGGTTGCAGCTTCAGTTCTTTGTGTTTGCTTCATATTCAGCGTGTGGTTCATTTGTGCATCGCTGAGGAGTGCTGCTGCACAATGATTGCTGTGTGTCTGGAAATGTAATTACTGCGAGGCTGGATATCATTGATAAATGGAGGCTGGTTATCAGTATTTAGCATATAGGGGAGTATAAAAGGGAATAATGCAATCTGTCTGAAGCAATTAGCTGTCTAAATGAGAGATAAAGTATTAAGGATGAGACATTCAAAGAAGCAAACAGAATGAACGCCTTGGATGCTCAGAAGTACAAACATGGTGCTTTCAAGTTGGTAGCACCTTGTAAAATGATGGAAGTCTTTGTCCTTTCTCTGGACAAACACTGAATGCACAGTATTAAGTGATGCCTGGATGTGATACACATAATCACCTTGGAAAGGAGCAGATAGGAAAGGCTCCTTGTGGCATGTTTCCCCTAAGTGTGTGGGGATCATT
>NW_027142542.1:90892-207144 GCF_026170545.1 Melanerpes formicivorus
TCTGTCTTATTTCTTACATGATTTTCTGTCACAGTTTAGATACCAGCCTTAAAACAAAACATCATGAGTAAGGAGATCTCTACCCCAAAATACACAGGCTATGAAATTCTGTTCTTGTCTGTCCACGTCCTTCCACTACAGCCATCTTGGCATTTTATTGATATTGAGGGTGAAGGCCACTTCTAACCTCTGCCAAAGGGGACAGACTTGGAGAAAGAGTGCTTGCCAGTGTTCTCCCTACCCTGTGCCTTTTTTCCCTCCTCAACGACTTAAGTGTTATTGATAACTTCTATCATATAAGGGTATGTTCTGTCTCTTTTGTTTTATGGCTCCCTTTCTTTATTCTCGCTTAGGATGGATGTGTCTCTTTCCCTCAGGCTGTTAGCTGCAGCCATGGGAGCATAACAGAGGGCTTGCATGAGGTTCTCAGCTAGCAGACATGTCAGTGTGAGCTATTTGTGTTTTAGCAAGGCAAGCTGGATGCAGGGAGAAGCAGGCAGTAGCTTTCAAGAAGATTTAGACTCAGCTGAAGGAGCAGGTTTGTGTTGGGAAGGCCCATCTGAGGTCACGCACCTGTGACTGTTAAACACCAGAGAAGAGAGCTTTCCCCTGCCATTCCCCACTTTAAATCTGGTTTCATCATGTTTATTACCAAAGACATCCATCTTGCCTTCCAAACACTCTATAAAAATAAGAGAGACAAGCAATCAGGAAAGTTTTAGACACCTTGTAAACAGAAGATTTGTGGCTGCTCTAGCCTATAACTTGGGCTGGGCATTATTGTTTCATTTAAAGAAAGAAGAAGGTCTTGGAGTTATAGAGATGGATTTGATTTCTTTTTATTTTTCTCCCTCAGAGTGTTGTTTGCTTGGTTGGGTTTTGTTTGGTTTTGGTGGTATATTTTCTGTGGTTGGGAGGTTTTTTTTGGGGGGGGGAGGGTTTATTTTTGTTGTATATTTTTCCCCTCTATCATGGATGACTTAAAAATGCACAACTAAACCTTAGCAACATTCTAATTTTGTACAAACTTTTGTTACCAATGGTGCTAGGTTAAGCCCAGTCCACCAGAGGGATGAGCTGGAAAGAACCTAGCCCCAGGTGGACAAAGAACCCTGCCCCAGGTGGACAAAGAAACCTGCCCCTGGTGGGCAGAGAGACTTGGTCCTTCCCAGAGGAAGGGGTCCCCAGGTCAATATCTATTCCACTCCTGCTTCCTGTCCACAATCCTATTTCCTGCCTTACTCTCTTCTCCTGCCCTTACTTTGCCTACACCCTGCTGCTGTTAGCAGTTAACCACATGGTTGGGCCTGTTCCATGATGCTCCAGACACCAAAGGGAAGTGCACCTAAAGAGAATCCAGCCTACATCTAGAGAATCCTTTGCCAGCTGCATCTGGTTTTGTGTATATTTTATTTACCCTTTTTCCATATACCTTTGTAACCTTCCTTTTACCTTCCTTTTACTGAAATGCCTTTTATATTTTGTTAAACTTCCCTTTCCACTTCCAAATCAATTCAAGACTGTTCTTTCATAGATTTACCTCTCTCTTCTCCTCCTGCCTAATTTTCCTTTCCCTACTGGGAAAAGGGGAGAGGGGGAGGCAACATAAATCTGTTCCATTTGGGCTTTAGAGGGCTCTGGGAAAAGCTTAAACCACAACACAAATACTGATGAGAGGCTGCACTCCACACAGATAACTCCCTGGCTTGTCTCAGTGGATTTGTGGTAGAAAACAAAAGCTAAGCCTTGGTAGACTGAAGGCTTTGAAAGCTCAAACTTTGCCTAGGTGATGATGATGATGAGACAGCACAGCCAATGTAAGAGACAGGGAGCTGTAGTGGCTGTGATCAGCATTAAGCTCAATGGGAAAGCAGAGCATGACTGTTAAAGGTCTTGACAACACACCTTTGATGCCAAGCTAGT
The DNA here is from genome assembly GCF_026170545.1 of Melanerpes formicivorus. Lineage (NCBI taxonomy): Eukaryota > Metazoa > Chordata > Aves > Piciformes > Picidae > Melanerpes > Melanerpes formicivorus. The sequence goes on from NW_027142542.1 coordinate 92,816, forward strand.
TCAGCCAGGCAACAGACTCATATTTTGCTAAGAGTTCCACAGGAAACTATAAGTAAGCGGTCTCATTGCAATAATTCATAGTTTCATAGTTTCATTCAGGGTTGGAAGGGACCACAAGGATCATCTAGTTCCAACCCCCCTGCCATGGGCAGGGACACCCCACACTACAGCAGGCTGGCCACAGCCTCATCCAGCCTGGGCTTAAACACCTCTAGGGATGGGGCCTCGACCACCTCCCTGGACAACCCATTCCAGGGCTTCACCACTCTCATGGTGAAGAACCTCCTTCTCACATCCAGCCTGAATCTCCCCACCTCCAACTTCATTCCATTCCCCCTAGTCCTATCACTACCTGAGATCCTGAGAAGTCCTTCCCCAGCCTTCCTGTAGGCCCCCTTCAGATACTGGAAGGCCACAATGAGGTCACCTCGGAGCCTTCTCTTCTCCAGACTGAACAGCCCCAACTCCTTCAGTCTGTCCTCATAGGAGAGGTGCTCCAGCCCTCTGATCATCCTCGTGGCCCTTCTCTGGACACCTTCCAGCACCTCCACATCCCTCTTGTAATAGGGGCTCCAGAACTGGACACAGTACTCCAGGTGGGGTCTCACCAGGGCTGAGTAGAGGGGGAGGATCACCTCCCTCGACCTGCTGGCCACACTTCTGATGCAGCCCAGGATCTGATTGGCTTTGCGGGCTGCAAGTGCACACTGAGAGCTCATGTTGAGCTTTTTGTCCACCAGCACCCCCAAGTCTCTCTCTTCAGGGCTACTTTCCAGCCAGTCACTGCCCAGCCTGGATTTGTGCCTGGGATTGCCTCGACCCAGATGCAGGACCCTGCACTTGCTCTTATTGAACTTCATGAGGTTGGCCTGTGCCCACCTCTCCAGCCTGTCAAGGTCCCTCTGGATGGCCTCCCTTCCCTCCAGCGTGTCTGCTGCACCACACAGCTTGGTGTCATCAGCAAACTTGCTGAGGGTGCACTCAATGCACTGTCCATGTCCACTGACAAAGATGTTGAACAAGACAGGTCCCAGGACTGATCCCTGAGGGACTCCGCTTGTCCCTGGCCTGCACTGGGACATGGACTTTTAACTAGAAAATGCAGGCAAACTCCTTATTCAGGAGGTGATGGAGTCACCATCCCTGGAGGTGTTCAAAACCATGCAGATCATAGAATTGTCAAGGCTGGAAGGGACCTCAAGGATCATCTAGTTCCAACCCCCCCCACCATGGGCAGGACACCTCACACTACATCAGGGTTGCTCACAGCCACATCCAGCCTTGCTTTAATAACCTCCAGGGGATGAGGCATTTTCACTAGTTTAGTTCAGATTTCTGGGGTTTTTTTGATGTTTATTTCCATGCAACCTAATTGGGAATTTGTGAACCTTTACCTCTCTGTTAAACACACTTATAACTAAATCAAACAAGAGGAAATACTTGCAATTGCAAAATTCTTAAAGGCCAAAATGCAAGCTATTACTTTTTGCTGTGGTGAGATAAATTGTAACTATTTTTTTCCAATAAAATTTGACTACAGCCTCAGCAATTTTTTTTTCCTTTCTTCTTCTTAAATCACAGAATCACAGAATTTCAGGGGCTGGAAGGGACCTTGAAAGATCATCCAAGTGCTGGGTTCTGCACATTGGCCACAACAACCCCAGTGCAGTGGTACAGGCTGGGGTCAGAGTGGCTGGAGAGCGGCCAGGCAGAAAGGGGACCTGGGGGGTGCTGGTTGATGGCAGGATGAACACAAGCCTGCAGTGTGCCAAGGTGGGCTGAGAGGGCCAATAGCATCCTGGTGTGTAACAATAGTGTGGCCAGCAGGAGCAAGGAGGTCATTCTGCCCCTGCACTGAGCACTGGTTAGGCCACAACTTGAGTCCTGTGTCCAGTTCTGGGCCTGTCAGTTTTAGGAAAGATGTTGAGATGCTGAAGGTGTCCAGAGAAGGGCAACAAAGCTGTGAGGAGAGGCTGAGGGTGCTGGGGTTGTTTAGCATGAAGAAGAGGAGGCTCAGGGAAAACCTTCTTGCTGTCTACAACTGCCTGAAGGGAGGTTGTAGCCAGGTGGGGGTTGGTCTCGCTTCTCCCAGGCAACCTAGCACCAGAACAAGAGGACACAGTCTGAAGCTGTGCCAGGGGAGGTTTAGGATGGGTGTTAGGAAGAAATTCTTCATAGAGAGAGTGATTGGCCATTGGAATGTGCTGCCCAGGGAGGTGGTGGAGTCACCATCACTGGAGGTGTTTAGGAGGAGACTTGATAGGGTGCTTGGTGCCATGGTTTTAGTTGATTAGATGGTATTGGGTGATAGGTTGGATGCAATGACCTTGAAGGTCTCTTCCAACCTGGTCTATTCTATTCTATTCTATTCTATTCTATTCTATTCTATTCTATTCTATTCTATTCTATTCTATTCTATCCTATCCTATCCTATCCTATCATATCCTATTCCATTCCATTCCATTCCATTCCATTCCATTCCATTCCATTCCATTCCATTCCATTCCATTCATTCCATTCCATTCCAGCCCTCCTGCCAGAGCAGGATCACCTACACCAGATTACACAGGAACACATCCAGGTGGGTTTGAATACCATCTGAAAGGGAGACAAATTAAACCCATGCCTGGGAATCATATACAGCAATTCCTAACCATTGTAAGACAGCTGTTTAATCTAATTTTAAAATACTGCTGTTTATTTCTAATTATATTAAAAATTTAGCCAAAGAAAAGGAATAACAGGAGATAAAACTAATTAAATTAGTCATTAAAACTCCATTCCCGCCCCCCCCCCCCCCAGTAAAAGTCATTCATAGGTTACAGAATCTCTTAAACATCTAGAAGCAATTATATGAATTCAAGATGATGGCATTTACTTTATGGAAGACTATTCACTTAATTGATTTCACTCCTGTTGCCTTTGCAGGACTGGCAACAAGACAGCTAAAGAATGCTTTTATTGATCAGTATAACTTTAGCCCACAGCAAGAGGCAGGATCTTTACTTACACATGTGAAGTGATAGGATTTGGAATTAGCAACTCAACCAACAAAGTACATGGTCTGGGCCAACCTGGAATGTTATTGTACTTTACAGGGTTCATCCTGAAATGTTTAGTTCCCCTAGAAACAAATGTTTGCTTGTAGTGTTTGATTACAGCTAAATCTAGCTCTGGTCCTGCTCTGGCAGGGGGGCTTGGACTTGATGATCTCTTTGGGTCCCTCCAACCCCTGACAAGGTGTGGCCTAACCAGGACTGAGTACTGGACAGAATGACTTCCCTGTTCCTGCTGGCTACACTGCTCCTGATGCAGGCCAGGATGCCATTGGCCTTCTTGGCCACCTGGGCACACTGCTGGCTCATGCTCAGCCTACTATCAACTAGTACCCCCAGGTCCCTTTCTGCCTGACTGGTCTCCTTCCACTCTGACCCCAGCCTGTAGCACTGCATGGGATTGTTTGTGGGCAATGTGTAGAACCTGGCACTTACATGTGTTAAATCTCATACAGTATCACAGTATCACAAAGGCTGGAAGAGACTCAAAGATCATCGAGTCCAACCTGTCACCACAGACCTCATGACTAGACCATGGCACCAAGTGGCCAGGTCCAATCCCCTCTTGAACACCTCCAGGGATGGAAACTCCACCACCTCCCTGGGCAGCACATTCCAATGATGAATTACCCTTGACTCTGCCCATCATAGACAAACAGAAGAAGCTAAGAGTTGAAGTGGTGACACTGGGAAACTTGCCATGGATCTTTTGCCATGAGGCTTTTGCCATGTGTCTCATGGCAAAAATAATTATTTCCTGCTAGAGTTCTTCTGAGAGGCAAAAGAAGCCATTAAAAGGTACAATGGAAGCAATTTCCTTTCAGGCAGGGGAATTTGTTTGTTAAACCAGCATTTGGGATTAACATCATAATAAATCCAAAGTAGTGAAGCTGTAGTGTTGGGGCTATAATAGCAGAATATAGTAGCAGCTGAAAGTGCCACTACAGCCTGGAGAAATGCTCCAAGGAGTGCTCTCAGAAGTCCTCTAGGCTGTAGAAAGTGATTTAGTCCTCTCCACTTGCATGGGTTGTTTACTGAAAAGCAGCATACCAGGGCTGCCTGCTCTGTGCTCTGAGGCTATGTTTGGTCATAACCTTCATTGCAATTCTTCTTGGGCAAGCTTTGCACTGATTTCATTGACATCTTTGTCTAGCTTTGAACTCCTGGATCAAATGATTCTCCAGCAACTCAAACAAGCTTATTCCAACCATTTCTATCCCATCAACAGAATGATGTTCAAGCTTCTCCACGCACCCACCCATACCTTCCTACCCACCCCAGCCATCTTGCTGGGCTAATATTACTCTAGTGCTGAATATTATGCTACCCCATTTCTACTAATACTCTTATTTCTACTCTATTTTTACCACTCTAATTCTTCTCTGTGCCAGTTTGATGGCAAAAAGCCTTTTGACTAAACAAGTGAAATGATTTACATAATATGTTGCAGCCTTGAAGTCTCAGGAAAAGGAGATTAAGTACCTGCTACTTGATACATTTTCTTTGATCATTATCAGCCTCTGCAGGGAAAAATTAGAGAACTAATCTGGGTTTTGGCCAGATGCTTCTCTCTGCTCTGCTCCTTTTATGTTGCCTAAACCCAAAATCTTCACAGTGTGGATTCTACAACCTCTATGGCAGTCAAACTGCTGGTTGGTGAGTAGATGGGTGGCAGTTTCAGGCTGCTGCCTAGGAAATTTTCCACAGATCTTGAGCAGGAAGTGGTAGGAATGTAAATAAATTACCACTGGATGGAAAGGGACAATAATGATAAGGTCCCAATAATCCCATTGGTCTGATCACTAACTAAAGTTAGTTGTACAAGCTATTCTCTCTCTTTCTTGGCTCTTCACTCTAGCTGATACTAGCTGGTGGCTTTGCTTTGCTGTGCTGACCTTGGCTCGTTCTTGTTGTAGCTGAGTATTTAACAAGATCATAGAATCATAGAATTGTTAGGGGCCTCAAGGATGATCCAGTTCCAACACCCCTGCCATGGACAGGGACACCTCACACTACAGCAGGTTGCTCACAGCCACATCCAGCTTGGCTGCATAAACCTCCAGGGATGAGGCTTCCACCCTCCCTGGGCAGCCTGTGCCAGTGTCTCACCACCCTCATCGGGAACAACTTCTTCCTAACACCCAAGCTGATCTACCCATTTCTAGTTCTGTTCTATTCCCCCTGGTCCTATCACTCCCTGACACCCTCAAAAGTCCCTCCCCAGCTTTCTTGCAGCCCCCTTCAGATACTGGAAGGCCACAATTAGGTCTCCTCAGAGCCTTCTCTTCTCCAGAGCTGAACAACCCCAACTCCCTCAAAGTGTCCTCATAGGAGAGTTGCTCCAGCCCTCTGATCATCCTCGTGGCCCTTCTCTGGACACCTTCCAGCACCTCCAGATCCTTCCTCTAATAGAGGCTCCAGAACTGGACACAGTACTCCAGGTGGGGTCTCACCAGAGTGGAGTAGAAGGGGAGAATCACTTTCCTTGCCCTGATGGCTCTTTTCTCTTGATGCAGCCCAGAATGTGATTGGCTTTCTGGGCTGCAAGTGCTCACTGCTGGCTCCTGTTGAGCTTCTCATCCACCAGCATCTCCAAGTCCTTTTTTCAGGGCTGCTCTCAAGCCAGTCCCTGCCCAGCCTGAGATACTCTCTGCTCTTCTCTTTTTTCACTTTTCCCTTATGCAGGGGGGAAGGGAGCAGAGAGGGGTCCTTTGTGTTGTTTATAATAGTAAATACATGTAAATGCTGTGAATTTTGTATATTCCTTGAGTTTTTGTATTTCTAGATGTTAGTTTGCTTGTAAATACAGCTTCATTTGCTTCCATCCCAAACTGAACTGGTTTGGCAATTTTATTCAATGGGTAATTCTCCAGATTAATTGGGGGTTAATTCTCCAAATTACTTCATAGTATCATAGTATCAGTCAGGGTTGGAAGGGAGCACAAGGATCATCTAGTTCCAACCCCCCTGCCATGGGCAGGGACACCCCACACTACATCAGGCTGGCCAGAGCCTCATCCAGCCTGGGCTTAAACACCCCCAGGGATGGGGCCTCAACCACCTCCCTGGACAACCCATTCCAGGGCTTCACCACTCTCATGGGGAAGAACCTCCTCCTCACATCCAGCCTGAATCTCCCCACCTCCAGCTTCATTCCATTCCCCCTGGTCCTATCACTACCTGATATCCTGAGAAGTCCTTCCCCAGCCTGATTTGGGGGTAATCTCAACCTACCACAAGATGTTACATGTTTGGGTGATTCTATCTGAATTTTATGCAAGGTAAATCTTTTGTTTGTCTGTTTGTTTTGTGAGCTTCAGTATGTGGGTTACATTCTTGAATCTGTCACCTGCCATCCAATCTCTCCCTGAATTAAGATGTGGGGAGAGGTGTTGCACCTTATTACTCAGTCCCTCTTGCAGGGAAGTGATTTTCTGTAACATCACCCAACAGTATTGAGCTGCTGCATCTTTGTCTCCTACTGGATACAATTGCTTTCAGATCACACAGATTAATTCCTTGGAGATTAACAGAAAGAAAAGCTATAACAATTCAGAATATAGCAAATCTCTGATTTGTTTGAGACACCCTTGAGACTACAGTGTCTGCTGGTATGAGGAGTATGAGCTTGCATTGAATTTGCATACTTGCAGTGCTATGTCTGTGTCCATTAACACTTAGTAAACCCAGTGACTGCTGATGCACTCTGTACACTTGCAGCTCTTCTGCAGCATTTCTAGAGAATTTAAAGCCTGGGTAACTTCATGTTCCTCCTAAAACACAAGGTTTTCTCCACTGTGTTGTGGCATGAGGGTGGTCAGAGGGCTGGAGCTGCTCTGCTAGGAGTACAGACTGAGGGAGTTGGGGCTGTTCAGCCTGGAGAGGAGAAGGCTCCAAGGAGACCTAATTGTGGCCTTCCAGTATCTGAAGGGGGCTGCAAGACAGCTGGGGAGGGACTTTTGAGGGTGTCAGAGAGTTATAGGACCAGGGGGAATAGAACAGAACTAGAAATGGGTAGTTTCAGCTTGGATGTTAGGAAGAAGTTCTTCCCCAGGAGGGTGGTGAGACACTGGCACAGGTTGCCCAGGGAGGTGGTGGCAGCCTCATCCCTGGAGGTGTTTGCAGCCAGGCTGGATGTGGCTGTGAGCAACCTGCTGTAGTGTGAGGTGTCCCTGTCCATGGCAGGGGGATTGGAACTGGTTGATCCTTGAGGTCCCTTCCAACCCTAACAATTCCATGATTCTGTGATTGTGATGTGTGGTATTATGTTATGTGTGCCCATGATGAGTCCCTCAGTTACAGGCAATAGTTACAGACCCTATATGCCTTATCTGCTTTGAGTTCCTACATCCAGAGTACTAAACAACTGCATTGTCTGCAGACAAAGAAGGCTTGACATACACTAAGCAGCTGATTTCACTCTCTGACTGTATTGATTATTTTATTAAGATCTAATACCTAATGAAATGTTTGGAGTTGAGACTTAGCAACTTTTATTTATCTGTTTGCATTCAATTTTCTTTCCTTTTTCTTTTCGTACATATATAATGAATATTAAGCCAGTAACTTAATTTGCCTTATTGATTTTCACCTGACTTATTTTAACATTGCTATGACTAAACAGGAGGTATTTTAGATGCTTTGGCTCTGAACAGAGGTGGCAAGAACGAAGGCAGATAATGAAAACTAGAGCTGAATAGAGGAAGCCAAGTCCAACAAAATTATGTTGGTGGAAAATTAAAATCTGGGCTGTGGTTGAGCATTTCAGCATAGAGTCAGAGAATCATAGAATCAATAAGGTTGAAAAAGACCTCAGAGATCATCAAATCCAGCCTGTCACCCAACGCCTCATGACTAACAAAACCATGGCACCAAATGTCACATCCAGACTCTTTCTGAACACCTCAGGGACAGCTGCTCCACCACCTCCCTGGGCAGCACATTCCAATGGCCAACAACTCTTTCTGTGAAGAACTTCCTCCTCACCTGAAGCCTGAACTTCCCCTGGCACATCTTGAGACTGTGTCCTCTTGTTCTGGTGCTGGTTGCCTGGAAGAAGAGACTAACCCCCACCTGGCTACAACCTCCCTTCAGGTATTTGTAGAGAGCAAGAAGGTCTCCCCTCAGGCTCCTTTCTCCAGGCTCAACAACCTCAGCTCCCTTAGCCTTGCCCATGGTGGAGTATGAGCAAACAGCCAGGAAAATTGACTCACTTGTTTAAAGACAGGATGGATGCAGTTCATGCAGTCCTCTAGTCTGACACTCTCTAGAGTGGGCTCGCTTCATTCCCAGCATCACGAGTTCACTGACTCTTACATCCACCTAGCTCTGGCCCCCTTATCATCCAGCTCAGAGAGCCATGGGAATATAGCTCTGGCCTCATCTTTGCTGTGACCCCTTGAGGAGTCACAGGGTCCTGCGCAACCTGCTCTGGGTGAACCTGCTCTGGAAGTGGGGTTGGACTGGGTTATCTTAGCCTGGAGAAGAGGAGGCTCAGAGGAGACCTCATTGCTGTCTACAACTACCTGAAGGGAGGTTGTAGCCAGTTGGGGGTTGGTCTCTTCTCCCAGGCAACCAGCACCAGAACAAGAGGACACAGTCTCTAGATGTGCCAGGGGAGGTTTAGGCTGGGTGTTAGGAAGAAATTCTTCCAAGAAAGAGTGATTTGCCATTGGAATGTGCTGCCCAGGGAGGTAGTGGAGTCACCATCACTGGAGGTGTTTAGGAAGAGACTGGATGGGGTCCTTGGTGCCATGGTTTAGTTGATTAGATGGTGTTGGGTGATATATTAGACTTGATGATCTCAAAGTTATTTTCCAACTTAGTTATTTCTATTCTATTCTATTCTATTCTATTCTATTCTATTCTATTCTATTCTATTCTATTCTATTCTATTCCATTCCATTCCATTCCATTCCATTCCATTCCATTCCATTCCATTCCATTCCAAAACATGCAACACCCACACTGAGTCACTTTTACACTTCACCACAAAATCAGGAGGAAGGTTTCTGGCTGAAAGCTTTATTATAATGCTTTTTAACCCCCTCTGAAAGAGGAATAAATCAGAGGATGGAGTGATTTGAATACAGACTATAGAATTAACCAAGTTTGTAAAAGACTTGCTCTGGTGATCCTGCTCTGGTGATCCTGCTCTGGTGATCCTGCTCTGGCAGAGGGGTTGGACTGGATGATAGAATAGAATAGAATTAACCAGGTTGGAAGAGACCTTTGAGATCATCGAGTCCAACCTATCACCCAACACCATCTAATCAACTAAACCTTGGCCCTAAGTGCCTCATCCAGGCTCTTCTTAAACACTTCCAGTGATGGTGAAATAAAAAGAAGAGGCAGTAATGCTCCATTTGTCTGTGTGTGGGTTTTTTGTGCCTGGGAGGGGACAGGGTCAAAGCAATTTGAGATGTGCAGAGCATGAAGTTTGAAATTATACAAGCTTCACAATGCATGAAAGCTGTGGAGTCTGGGTGCATACACCTGCTGCAGGCAGGTGGGAAAGAGGTAGAAATGTTGCTCCACTTTTCCTCCCCACGGAGCTGTTGAGGCTTTTAAAATCCTCCCAGAGTTTTAAGCTGTTTCAGAGTTAACAAGTGTAGACTAAAGGAATGGATGAGGAGCTCTAACGCCCTGAAGGAGCAAAGAGGAGCCTTTTCACATAAATCACAGCTTATTATGTCAGCAAATTTCTTTTTTTAACCAGTTTCAATAATTTTCTCATTATTTTTCTAGGGAAGAACAGTTAGTTCCTCTGAGAATCATAGAATCATAGAATTGTTAGGGTTGGAAAGGGACCTCAAGGATCAGCCAGTTCCAACCCTCCTACCATAGTCAGGGAGACCTCACACTACAGCAGGTTGCTCACAGCCACATTCAGCCTGCCCTTCAAAACCTCCAGGGATGAGGCTTCCACCACCTCCCTGGGCAACCTGTTCCAGTGTCTCACCAGTGTTGATATTTTTCCTGTCCCTACTCCCTGCACCAAACTATGGTGGTGCAGTGCTGTTATTTACAGAACTCCTTAGGGAAACAAACCCTGCAAGTGGGAATAAGGAAGGGGGAGTATAACCTATTGTTTTGTTTCTCAGTGTCAGTATTCAGGGCTAAAATAAATCTGTCTCCTTTAACTGTATACAGTTGAAATACATGACTGACTTCTAAATGCTTTTCTAAGGATAAATGTGATGTTTTGAAGGGCTCACAATCAAGAGAAAGTAGGCCTGTGGCTCTCTGTCTTTCCGCGGTCTACTGTAGTGTGGGAAGTAGCCATGGGGCTGCTTCTTTTTGGTGCAGCTTCTCCTTCTGCAACCTTCCTTTCAGCTCTAGGATGTACAGAGGCTTTACACCATTGTTGTCATCCAGACTGTCTGACTACCAGGCATGGACACCTGGATATGAATTATTCACTGCCCAGGCTTAGGTTAGAAGGGACATTTAGAATAGAATAGAATAGAATAGAATAGAATAGAATAGAATAGAATAGAATAGAATAGAATAGAATAGAATAGAATAGAATAGAATAGAATAGAATAGAATAGAATAGACCAGGTTGGAAAAGACCTCTGACATCATCGAATCCAACCTATCATACAACACTATCTAATCAACTAAACCATGGCACCAAGGGCCTCATCCAGTCTCTTCCTAAACACCTCCAGTGATGGTGATTCCCCACCTCCCTGGGCAGCACATTCCAATGGCCAATCTCTCTTTCTATGAAGAATTTCTTCCTAACATCCAGCCTAAACCTCTCCTGGCACAGCTTGAGACTGTGTCCTCTTGTTCTATTGTTGGTTGCCTGGGAGAAGAGACCAACCCCCTCCTGGCTACAACCTCCCTTCAGGTAGTTGTAGACAGCAAGAAGGTCTCCCCTGAGCCTCCTTTTCTCCAGGCTAAGCAACCCCAGCTCCCTCAGCCTCTCCTCACAGGGCTGTGCTCCAAACCCCTCCCCAGCTTTGTTGCCCTTCTCCGGACACCTTCCAGCAACTCAACATCTTTCCTAAACTGAGGGGCACAGAAGTGGAAACAGGACTCAAGGTGTGGCCTAACCACTGTTGAGTACAGGGCAGAATGACTTCTGTGCTCCTGCTGGACACACTGTTCCTGATGCAGTCCAGGATGCCATTTGCCTTCTTGGCCACCTGGCCACACTGCTGGCTCAAGAACAAAATTAGGGTCAAAGGATGATATTCCAAATTCTTAAGATACAAGGGCTTGCCAAAAGGAGAGCAGGTTTTTCTTGTGCTTTTACTGGTCTTTCATAAATAAGAACCCTGAAAGTGCTCGAAAACATCTTGTCTTCTGCTGACACCAGTGAGGGGTACTCAGGAGGCAGGAAACCTGCTCTTGGAGGTACTTTCCCAAGTGTTGATTGCTTAGACTCGAAATTATACCGGAGAAATGGAAGCAGACAGCATTGCCTGGTGAGAAAATTGCCCACTGATAGGAGTCCCTTATATGCTGTGAAGTAAACTTCAGTAAGATCTGACTTTGGTGTGAAATAGCTGAGATATCAAGAATGGAACATTTATTTCTTTGATATAAAAGAAAGGTGTCTCTTGCTGGCTGAAGACAGAAGTTTGTTAGGCTGCCTGTGGCAGATAAATAAACACTCTCTAAAGGTTTTCTAACAGGTGAAGCAAAGGAATCACAGTCTTTCATAATATTTGACCTCTGTAAAGTGTGACTCTTGCAAATAACTCTTAGATTCTTTATTTGACCTCTGTAAAATGTGACTCTTGCAAATAACTCTTAGATTCTTTCTGCTAAAATATCATCTTGTCTTTTTACTTGGTATTTAAACCTAGCATACAGTTTTGTCATGTTCAGTTCCACAGAATCACAGAACATAAGAGGTTGGAAGGAGCCTACAGAGGTTGAGTTCAACCCTGCTGCCAGAGCAGGATCACCCAGGGTGTTCTGCACAGGAATGCATCCAGGTGGGGTTTGAAAGTCTCCAGAGAAGGAGACTGCACAACCTCTCTGGGCAGCCTGCTCCAGGGCTCTGTCACACTCACTGTAAAGAAGTTTCTGCTCATGTTGAGGTGAAATCTTCTATATTCAAGCTTGAAACTGTTGTTCCTTGTCTTATTAGTGCACACCACAAAAGAGCTTGGCCCCCTCCACTTGACACCCACCCCTAGATATTGATCAGATCCCCTCTCAGTCTTCTCCTCTCAAGACTAAACAGCCCCAGGTCTCTCAGTCTCTCTTCATAGGGAAGATACTCAATTTCCCTAATCATCCTTGTGGAATCCATTGGGTTCTCTCCAGCAGGTCTCTGTCTCTCTTGAACTGGGGTGCCTAAAACTGGACACAGGATTGCAGATCTGGTCTCAGCAAGGCAGAGTAGAGGGGGAGAAGAACCTCCCTAGACCTGCAGACAGAACTGTGTTTGCATTTGAAGGGGGGTAGCAGCTATTATATGTTTGCTAAACTGCTACTTTCATAACAAAAATTCCCTGAAGGTGAGAGAGAGAGAAAGCACCTGGTAGAAGTTACCATCACGCAGGCAGGAGGAACTGAAACTTACAGGAAGAGAGGAGAAGAGAGGAGAAGAGAGGAGAAGAGAGGAGAAGAGAGGAGAAGAGAGGAGAAGAGAGGAGAAGAGAGGAGAAGAGAGGAGAAGAGAGGAGAAGAGAGGAGAAGAGAGGAGAAGAGAGGAGAAGAGAGGAGAAGAGAGGAGAAGAGAGGAGAAGAGAGGAGAAGAGAGGAGAAGAGAAGAGAAGAGAAGAGAAGAGAAGAGAAGAGAAGAGAAGAGAAGAGAAGAGAAGAGAAGAGAAGAGAAGAGAAGAGAAGAGAAGAGAAGAGAAGAGAAGAGAAGAGAAGAGAAGAGAAGAGAAGAGAAGAGAAGAGAAGAGAAGAGAAGAATTCTGCAGGCTCTGGATGGCATGATTTCAAACAGGGGAAAAATATTTGCTATGTATTTCATCCAAATATAATTAACTTGATTAAGTGATGCATGCTTATTGCTTATTAATGCAGTTGAGCTATTAATTGATTAGAGTAGGTAATGTTTCAGTGGTTCTTCAGTACACTTTTGTTTTTAACTATGACTTATGCTATCTTCTCTACATCACTGTTAAGACAGGAATTTCAGAATAGATTTCTGGGTGAAATCAAAGGTCCTTTCGGGCAGGTGTCCTGCCTGGCACTAACAGTTTGCAGAAGCTTAGCTAAAAGTGACAAGAACAGGACAATTATACAGTGACACTCCCTGGTGTGCCGTTCCAGCTTTCAGCAATCTACTGTTTAGGGACTTCCAGAGCCAGACTTCATTTGCATGAGTGTGCTTAATAGTCTCTAGTGGACCTTTCTTCCATGAATTTATTTTAAACTTTGCTTTCTGAGCCCATTTATAATCTGTCCTCTGCAACACTTTTGTGGCAATGAGTTACTGGATTTAATTACACTCTGCATGATAATTTCACTGGGTGGTGGTTCTTCCATCAGGAGGAAGAAGTCATAGAAAAGTGCTGTGCTAGTCTTCCTTTTAATATCTTCTCTTTTCCAAGCTGAGGAGTCCTAATTTATTCTTTCCCCCCTAATATATAAGCTGCTGAACACATCTGGTCAACCTTGTAGCCTTTCTCAGTCCATTTGTTAGTGCTCTGCTATTATGCAGATGAAATGAGAAAAGCTGGAAGCGCTGAGGCTGTAGGTAAACAACATTTCACCTGTGACCTGACATTGGAGGTGCTGGAACGTGTCCAGAGAAGGGCCACAAGGATGATCAGAGGGCTGGAGCACCTCTCCTATGAGGACAGACTGAAGGAGTTGGGGCTGTTCAGTCTGCAGAAGAGAAGGCTCCAAGGTGACCTAATTGTGGCCTTCCAGTATCTGAAGGGGGCTACAGGAAGGCTGGGGAAGGACTTCTCAGGATCTTAGGTAGTGATAGGACTAGGGGGAATGGAATGAAGCTGAAGGTGGGGAGATTCAGGCTGGAGGTGAGGAGGAAGTTCTTCCCCATGAGAGTGGTGAAGCCCTGGAATGGGTTGTCCAGGGAGGTGGTTGGGGTGCCATCCCTGGAGGTGTTTAAGGCCAGGCTGGCTGAGGCTCTGGCCAGCCTGATCTAGTGTGGGGTGTCCCTGCCCATGGCAGGGGGGTTGGAACTAGATGATCCTTGTGGTCCCTTCCAACCCTGACTGATACTGTGATACTATGACACTATGAATGGGAGGAATCAGTCTCCATTCTTTTCCTAATGCAGTTTGCATTTTATCTTCTGGCTGAATTGACATTTAGAACTGAACCCAGTATTTTGAAATCCTCCTATAAAAACTGCATATTCTCTTCTCTGCAGGCTAGCTATCCATCTAGAATACATCACAGTGTACATACAGTTCCTTAACTCCAGGTGTTTTTCTTTGCATTTAACAGTTTAACCCACCTGGATGCATTCTTGTGTGATCTGTGATTCTATTCTATTCTATTCTATTCTATTCTATTCTATTCTATTCTATTCTATTCTATTCTATTCTATTCTATTCGATTCGATTCGATTCTATTCGATTCTATTCCATTCCACTCCATTCCATTCCATCCCATCCCATCCCATCCCATCCCATCCCATCCCATCCCATCCCATCCCATCCCATCCCATCCCATCCCATCCCATCCCATCCACCGACAGCCACCTGAATATGAGCCAGCAGTGTGCCCAGGTGGCCAGGAGGGCCAATGACATCCTGGCCTGCATTAGAAATAGTGTGGCCAGCAGGAGCAGGGAGGTCATAGTGCCCCTGTACTTTGCTTTGGTTAGGCCACACCTTGAGTCCTGTGTCCAGTTCTGGGCCCCTCAGTTTAAGAAGGACATTGAAACACTTGAACGTGTCCAGAGAAGAGCAACAAGGCTGGTGAGAGGCCTTGAACACAGCCCTATGAGGAGAGGCTGAGGGAGCTGGGATTGTTTAGCCTGGAGAAGAGGAGGCTCAGGGGTGACCTCATTGCCCTCTACAGCTACCTGAAAGGTGGTTGTAGCCAGGAAGGCGTTGGCCTCTTCTCCCAGGCAACCAGCACCAGAACCTCTAGGTCCTTTCCAACCTAAGTGATACTGTGATACTGTGATTCCATTCCATTCCATTCCATTCCATTCCATTCCATTCCATTCCATTCCATTCCATTCCATTCCATTTGTTTTTATTCATTGATCATGATTGATTAGGTCACACCTTGAGTCCTGTGTCCAGTTCTGGGCCCCTCAGTTTAGGAAAGATGTTGAGTTTCTTTTAAAGTCTTTGCCTGGCCAACATTGACAGATTCCTGAATGATAAAAGATATATCTGTGCTGGTGGGAAACATTCATAACAGTTACTGTGGGTCGTGAAAATAAGTTATGGCAGCAGGCAAGTCACTTTTATTATCTTAGCTAAACATTTGTAGACTATCAGCAGCCCAGGGAGATTTGCTGCTTCCTGAACTGAAGTTTTTCAAAGTTGCTTTCCCTTCTTTTGCCACCTCTTGTCCTTTTTGGGTTTTGCAGCTTTCAGTGCTTGCATTAAGCTGCAGAGTACGTATTTGTGCAAAATTAATTCATGTCCTCACCTCAGTGAGAGCTGGAAATATGGAGTGAGCAATTAGAATAGTGAAATCACACAATCACCCAGGTTGGAAAAGACCTCAGAGGTCATCATGTCCAACCTATTGCCTAATACCTAACACCTCATGACAATGAAACCATGGCTCCAAGAGCCACATCCAGTCCTTTTTTGAACACCTCCAGGGTTGGGGACTCCACCACCTTCCTGGGCAGCACATTCCAATGGTCAATTACTCTTTCTGTGAGGAGATTTCTCCTCACCTCAAGCCTAAACCTCCCCTGGCACAGCTTGAGACTGTGATCTCTTATTCTGGTGCTGGTTGCCTGGGAGAAGAGACCAACCCCCACCTGCCTGCAACCTCCTTTTAGGTAGTTGTAGAGAGCAATAAGGTCTCCCCTGAGCCTCCTCTCCTCCAGGCTAAACAACCCCAGCTCCCTCAGCCTCTCCTCACAGGGCTATGATCCAGACCTCTCCCCAGCCTCATTGCCCTTCCCTGGACACATTCAAGTGTCTCAATGTCATTCTTAAATTAAGGAGCCTAGAACTGGACACAGTGCCCTTCATTAATTAGCACAATGATTCTGAGTCTCTTATTGCCACTCTGCAATCTTTATTTTTCTTACATTTCATGACAAAATTCCTCCCACAACAGTCAGTCAGGTGGTAATCTCAAGTTAGGAGGAAGAGGTGTATTGATTAAAAATATCCATGGGAGAACTGGAGTCAGGCTGTGCTAGGGGAGGCTTGGATTGGATGCTAGGAAAAACTTATTAACTACTATGTCTCTGGAGATATTCAAAACTCACCTGGATACATTCCTGCTTAATGTGGTGTAGATGATCCTGCTCTGGAAGTGGGGTTGGACTGGATGATCTTTTGAGGTACCTTCCAGCCCCTGAAGTTCTGTGTGTGGTTCTGTGTGTCGACAAAAATGGTGCTCAGGGAAGTGGTGGAGTCACCACCCCTGGTGGCATTCAAGAAATGTGTAGACATGGCACTGGGGCATAGGTTAGTGGCATGGTGGTGTTGTATTGACCTGATCTTAAAGGTCTTCCCCAGACTTCCCTAGAGGCGTTCAAGA
The DNA here is from genome assembly GCF_026170545.1 of Melanerpes formicivorus. Classification (NCBI taxonomy): domain Eukaryota; kingdom Metazoa; phylum Chordata; class Aves; order Piciformes; family Picidae; genus Melanerpes; species Melanerpes formicivorus. The sequence goes on from NW_027142542.1 coordinate 109,507, forward strand.
GGAGATTGGACGTGGCACTTGGTGCCATGGTCTAGTCATGAGGTCTGTGTTGATAGGTTGGACTCGATGATCCTCGAGGTCCTTTCCAACCTAAGTTATACTGTGATACTGTGATACTTAATGATTCTATGGTTCTATAACTGGAGGTGCTTTGGACAGTGACAGAGCCCATGATTTCATGACATAACTGTGTGAATCTGTGCTGCATAAACCACTCCCAATGGAGAAGGCACCACTTTTGTGAGCTGGCCCCACACTTCATGTACCACCAAAACCAATGGCAAACAAATCATTTTCAATATAGAATATGAAAACACTCCACATCTTCTAATCTTGCATTAGCTCAACTACTAAAGGAAATGTATGTGTTATACCATAGAATCTAGCACAGGTCACAGAGGAATGCATCCAGATGGATCTTGAAACTTTCCAGTGATGGAGACTCCACAACCTCTCTGGGCAGCCTGTTCCAGTGCTCTGTGACCCTCACAGTGAAGAAGCTCCTCCTTACGTTGAGGTGGAACCTCCTGTGCTGTGGTTTATATCCATTACCTCTTGCCATATAATAGGGTGCAAGTGAGCAGAGCCTGTCCCCTGTCCCTTTTATCTTAATTATTTTTGCTTTGTATTTAGCCTGTCCCCTCCCTCTTGACCCCCAGCCCTCAGATATTTATAGACATTGATTAAATCCCCTCTCAGCCTTCTCTTCTCCTGACTGAACCCCCCCAGGTGTCTCAGCCGCTCCTCACAGGGCAGTGCTTCAGTCCCTTAATCATCCTTGTAGCCATCTGTTGGACCCTCTCCAGCAGATCCCTGTCCCTCTTGAACTGGGGAGCCCAGAACTGGACGCAATACTTCAGGTGTGGCTTCACCAGGGCAGAGTAGAGGGGGAGAAGACCCTCCCTGGATCTGCTGGGTTAGAGAAAAGTAATAAAGAAATGGTTTTATTTTATTTAGAGAAGGTAATGGTAGCTCTGCATCTGTATAAGCAAAGATGTGGTCATTAACATTTGGGTGTGCATGCAGATGAGAAGAGCTGAATATGAAGTGAATTCTCCCTTGTTAAGTTATGAGAGGTTTTCACTTGTCCTGGCTGTAGTCACAGACTTCTGTTATGTGGCAGAGAAAGCAATTCTGTACTTGTGTCTGTTCTGGCTTTGCAGAAAATCAGGGACTTTTGCTAGGCTCTGGTTGCTATGGCAATATTGAATTGATGTTGTATGTCTTCTGGTATGATTCCTGATGTACAAATGTCTATCAGTATTTTTTTCCCCCACATTTGGCAGCCTGGGTAGCAAGTTTACCTCAAGAAATCCTGCTCACACCTTCCCTAGCAAAACCACAGAGGCACTGCCACTGCTATGAGCTGTTCAAGTGCAGGCACAAGAGTAACATTTTCTTGATGGGCACTATTGGAGGGAATTTGTAGTGGACCAAATGCCAGAGAATAGAATAGAATAGAACAGAATAGAATAGAATAGAATAGAATAGAATAGAATAGAATAGAATAGAACAGAACAGAACATAATGGAATGGAATGGAATGGAATGGAATGGAATGGAATGGAATAGAATAGAATAGAATAGAATAGAATAGAATAGAATAGAATAGAATAGAATAGAATAGAATAGAATAGAATAGAATAGAATAGAATAGAATTAACCAGTTTGGAAGAGACCTTCAAGATCATCATGTCCAACCCATCATCCAACACCATCTAATCAACTAAACCATGGCACCAAGCACCCCGTGAAGTCTCCTCCTAAACATCTCATCAAACAATGCAGAACAACCTCCACTGAGGATTTTACTTCTTGCCCACAGCCCCTATTTCACAATCATCATCCTAGTGTTACCTTCAACCCAGAAGCCACAAGCTGCACCAAGGGAAGTTTGGGCTGGAGGAGAGGAGAAAGGTCTTCACAGAGGCAGTTTTGGCAACTGGAATGTGCTGCCCAGGGAGGTGGTGGAGTCGTCCCTGAAGGTGTTCAAGAAGGGATTGGAAGTGGCACTTGGTGCCATGGTTCAGTTAGTCATGAGGTGTTGGGTGATAAGTTGGACTTGGTGATATCTGAGGTCTTTTCTAACCCTATTGATTCTATGATTCTATGAAATCTAAGTTGTCCAGTTAGATCCAAGAGTAAAGCTGAACTGATCAGTTTATGCAGATCTTGCATGAACTTCTGCAGCACCCTGGCATATGAGATTCACAGAATTGTTAGGGTTGGAAGGGACCTCAAGGATCATCTAGTTCCAACCCCTTGCTATGGGCAGGGACACCTCCCACCCGCCCAGGTTGCTCAAGGCCTCAAAAACCTGGAAGGGGCATCCACAGCCTCCCTGGGCAGCCTGTTTCAGTGTCTCACCACCCTGACTGAAAAGAATTTCTTCCTAATATCTATTCTAAATCTGCCCTCCTCCTTAAGATTCAATCCATACAAGAGGTGAAAGGACAGCTCTGAAACATGCACACTTTTCACAGGCTCTTCACACTGTTCCTGTGGCTTTTGGTACATACTGGAAGCGCCTTAAAAAATATGCTACTGCCTGCCTTTCATTTCACAGCTGGGTGGCTTCATGGACTAGAGAAAGCTGGAGCAAAGATAGAGCAAAGAGGTACAAAAAAGAAGTATTTGTTGGAAAATAAATAAATAAAAGAGTGCATCTCATTCCAGCTCCATCAAAGAAAGTCTGGAAATCAAAGGGGAAAAAAGAAATCTATTGCCTTGAGCTGAATATACATCACTGGGGTTTACAGGCTCTGTGTTATTTCCTGCCCCATTGTGCCTAATTAATGACAAATAAAAAAGTGTTTTATGATTCTGATCATGCAAAGGTTCTCCTGCTTGCTCAGATGAGCCATAAAGCTGTGGCTGCTGAGAGAGGAGGAAATGGATCAAGTGACAAGTGACCTCATTCAATATGAGCTGAATTTGAATGATTTTTAAATTAAATATTGGCAGGTAATCTATTTAACAAAAAAAGGAGTTCCTATTGATTGCAACCTGCAGTATTTGCAGTATTTGCTGCTAGAATAGAATAGAATAGGTTTAACCAGGTTAGAAGAGACCTTCAAGATCATCGAGTCCAACCTATCACCCAATACCATCTAATCAACTAAACCATGCAACCAAGCACCCCATCCAGGCTCTTCCTAAACACCTCTAGTGATGGTGACTCCACCAGCTCCCTGGGCAGCACATTCCAGTGGCAAATCTCTCTTTCTGGGAAGAACTTCTTCCTAACATCCAGACTAAACTTCCCTGGCACAGCTTGAGACTGTGTCCTCTTGTTCTGGTGCTGGTTGCCTGGGAGAAGAGACCAACCCCCTCCTGGATACAACGTCCTTTCAGGTAGTTATAGACAGCAAGAAGGTCTCCCCTGAGCCTCCTCTTCTCCAGGCTAAGCAACCCCAGCTCCCTCAGCCTCTCCTCACAGTGCTGTGCTCCAAACCCCTCCCCAGCTTTCTTGCCCTTCTCTGGACACCTTCCAGCAACTCAACATCTTTCCTAAACTGAGGGGCCCAGAAGTGGACACAGGGCTCAAGATGTGACCTAACCCATGCTGAGTACAGGGCAGAATCACTTCTCTGCTCCTGCTGGCCACACTATTCCTCATCCAGGCCAGGATGCCACTGGCCTTCTTGGCCACCTGTTATTGGATCCAATCCTGGCTACTTCCAGAGCAGTGAAAGGTACTCTGAGATGATATTAGAAGAGGCAGCTGAGGGATTTTTGGAGAGTTGAGTCTCTATAAACTGGGTCTGGGAAAGAACAGGAACAGAAAATACAGAGGGGGAAGAGAGAGGTACAGCTGTGCTGCTGCACTGGCAAGTTCTTCTGCAGAGACCTCAGAGGCTCTTAATTAAGTTTTGCAATTTGTAACAGTCCAGAGAGGATTTATTTGTGAGTGAAGCCCAAGGATTGTTTCCAGACATATGTCTTCCCATGTTCTTATAGGTACCCTTGAAGCAAACACAGCCTCCCTAGAGCAGCAGCTCCAGGAAACTCAGGCCTGATACTTTTTTCTTCTCTTGCTCAGCTCAGCTTCAGCTCTCTCCAGGGTTTACCATCACACTGCCTGAACAATGCCATTCACCCAGACACCACTGAAGGCCATGTGGCAGATCTCACACCACCGCTCTGGCAACGCTTCCCAGCACATCTGTGACACCAGATGAGATGTGCTCTGCTGGTCAGGAATGACGTGGCACAGATTGCCATCCAGCCATTTCTCTTCCAGATGACCCTAGCTAGAACACAGAGAACTGAATTCTGGACTACACAGATCTGAGGGCAGAGTCCTAACTCCCAGCCTTCTGAGACAGCTTTTCAGCCCTTTCCCTCCCAACACCCCCACCCCATTTACCTTAGGTGACTCTTTTCTATCACTAATGAAATGAGTAGATATTAACCTAGCTGAGAGAGGCTATTTCAGTGAAGTAAAATCTTACTTCTTGCTCTGCATAAGATCAGAAAAGAATTGTTATTCTGTGAGTCTCTCTTAAAAAAAAAACCCCAAACCCCAGAATCTAGGATAAGATTGCACTTTCAAAATAAGGAGCCTCTTTATGTGTATTTATACCTCAGAGAAATCATGGGATTTGATACATATACTCATCTTCTCAAACAATGGTATGAGAATAAGACAAATTATAAGTCATGAGAGCTGCCAGGCAGATAGGTGCCTGGGGTGCTGGTTGACAGTAGGCTGAACATGAGCCAGCAGTGTGCCCAGGTGGCCAAGAAAGCAAATGGCATCCTGGACTGCATCAGGAACAGTGTGGCCAGCAGGAGCAGGGAGGTCGTTGTGCCCCTGTACTCAGCACTGGTTAGGCCACACCTTGAGTCCTGTGTCCAGTTCTGGGCTCCTCAATTTCAGGATGTTGAATGTGTCCAGAGAAGGGCAACAAGGCTGGGGAGAAGTCTGGAGCACAGCCCTGTGAGGAGAGGCTGAGGGAGTTGGGGCTGCTTAGCCTGGAGAAAAGTAGGCTCAGGGGAGACCTTCTTGCTGTCTACAACTATCTGAAGGAAAGTTGCAACCTCATGGGGGTTGGTCTCTTCTCCTGGGCAGCCAGCACCAGAACAAGAGGACACAGCCTCAAGCTGTACCAGGGGAGGTTTAGGCACAATGAGAGGAGAAAGTTCTTCACAGAAAGAGTAATTGGCCATTGGAATGTGCTGCCCAGGGAGGTGGTGGAGTCACCATCCCTGAAGGTGTTCAAAGAAGGATTGGATGTGGCACTTGAAGCAATGGTTTCGTTGTCACGAGGTGTTAGGTAGGTTGGACTTGATGATCCCTGAGGTCCTTTCCAACCTGGTTGCTTCTGTGATTCTATGACACCTGATAGTCTCTGAGGGAATGACATCAGAGTAATGATATCCATAATTCAGCCTTCAACTGAGACTGTGGTGTTGTATATCATAAGAAATTAGTAGTACCAATATGATTTTAGTTATTTGTTCTGCACTGGCCACCCTGGAGCCTGGTGTAAAATTAGAGCCTTCATCAGCTGCCATATCTGATTGATAATTTTTTTCTTATCACAAAAAAAAAAAACCAACCCAAACATCAAAATCTCAGTTCTTAAGTGCATGGCAAATTATCCTGTTTACAGCATGCTATGCAGTAATGAAGTGATCTTGCTTTGTGTCTTAACACTCAGAATGAGCAGTCAGATCAGGAGCTCATTACCTGAGCCACTTCACAGGATAGTAGTCAAAAGCCTTTGACAGGAATTGCAGATTAACTCAGTGGGAAGAGCAGAAACAAGGGCTAGAAAGAGAAAATTGAAGTGTTAAGGACTGATGACAATATTGACTAATTAGGAGTGCAGCTTGATAATATTCTCCTGTTTATTAACCATACAAATAGAGATATTTGGAGTGTTGGCAATTTCAGATGGCAACTTGCTGATTTGTGTGCTCTGCTGTGTCTTCCATGCAATCTTACTCATTTAATTTTACATTGTCACAGGAACAGTGCCAATTCTAGGCATTAAAACCAAAAAAAAAAAAAGAATAACAGCTTTCCCCTGCTATTCTGAGATGGATTCAAGCACTGTTAGACTACTAACAAACACAGGAGTCTTTTTTTACCTACCCTTACAAACAACATTTGCAAGCTTTTCTCCAAAGCTTTGAACTTTTTGCTCCTCTCTGAAGATGAGATTATTTAGCAATCTGGAAGAAGCAGCAGCAGTGGGAGCTTTGGCACAACAGACTTCCTAATGGTTGACAACTCTGATATACAGACTACAGACTACAGAATGGCCAATCTCTCCTGCTGGGAAGAACAGGCAACCACCAATGGAACAAGAGGACACAGTTTCAATCTGTGCCAAGGGAGGTTTAGGCTGGATGTTAGGAAGAAATTCTTCCCAGAAAGAGAGATTGGCCATGGAATATGCTGGCAAGGGAAGTGGTGGAGTCACCATCCCTGGAGGTGTTTAGGAAGAGACTGGATGGGGTTCTTGGTGCCATGGTTTAGTTGATTAGATGGTGTTGGGTGATAGGTTGGACTTGATGTCTTTCCCGGTCTGGTCTGGTCTATTCTATTCTATTCTATTCTATTCTATTCTATTCTATTCTATTCTATTCTATTCTATTCTATTCTATTCTATTCTATTCTATTCTATTCTACAGGAGAGATGAGTTCTGGGGCTCTTTAGTTTGGAGAGGGGGAGACTGATAGGTGACCTCATTCATGTTGATAAAGATGTGCAGGGTGAGTGTCAAGAGGATGGAGCCAGGCTCTGCTTGGTAGTGCCCAATGACAGCACAAGGGGCAGTGGGTGGAAGTTGAGGCATAGGAAGTTTCATGGAAACATGAGGAAAAAAATTAGCACAATGAGGATGATGGAACACTAGAACAGGCTGCCCAGGGGGGTTGTGGAGTCTCCTCTGGAGATATTCAAGACCCACTTGGATGTGTTCCTGTGTGATCTGGTATAGATGATCCTGCTCTGGCAGGGGAGTTAGACTAGATCTTCTTTTGAGGTCTCTTCCAGCCCCTAATATTCTGTGAGTTTATTTATCACTCTGGGTGGGTTTAGAAAGGACAGATTCTTTAGGCCCTTTCTGGACTCAGCAGAGAGGGGGCTTTGGCATCAGGCACATCTTGTCCCTCCCTTAGAATAGTAGCCACCAGGATCAAAGGGACAGTCTTGTTCCAATCCATTTGGTAAATGTATTTAAAGAGGGTAATCAGAATGCCAGGTTCCGCTTAAACCTCCCAAACAGACTTTGAGCCTGGAATATTGTATGCTTGCTGTGCTTTTGGAGATCTCCAGAACTGTCCATGTTTACTAGAGCTGTCCTGAACTGACACATTTCCCTTCAGTCAGTGCTCTCCAAGCACCTCAGTGCACTGCATGATTAATTTACCAGGATTCCTGCAAGGGTGTGAGCCCCGGATCCCTCAGCTGCTTCACAGGGCAAACACTTGCCAGATGTACCCTTAGGTGCCACCACCTGCAGAGCACACACAGCAAAGGCATACCCAGCCTGGGGGCTCAGCAGATTCTCAAGCCCTCCTGGGAGAGAGGAGAGCTTGTACTGAGTCTTGCAGCCTAGAGGGCTCATGCTGGGCTGACCATGCTTCAGTGTGGTGAAAGACCCAATGCCAAGCTTAGGTGCTGCTAAGCACCAGCAAGATTCCTGGGACCCCGGTTAGGATCTGGCAGCAGAGTGGGTGGAGAGCACACAGGTAACAAATTCACAAAGATATTTAGGTCCTCATTGTCTCTATTTCACTACCCATAGAGAGACAAACTAAGTGTTCATCCAAGAGCTCATCCTCCTTTACATGTGACCAAGATTAGGCTTAATTTCTGAGCCTCTGCTCTTGGAGATGGAGCTCTGTTTGGTTGAGGGTAGCTCCCTTGAGCCAAGAGCCTGCTTCCCAGCAATTGTGGCTCCTTGCCAGCCTTTTAGCTCCAGCCTCCAACACTGATAGGTTTAAACAGGCACTTAGATCCCAGCTGAAGGTGGGACTTCAGATGAGGCTCATATAAGGTGAGACCCATTGCTGGCTCTTAAGTGGTCTTGTATCAGAGCCAGATATTGATTGGATAGTTTATGTTTATTTGCTCATATCAAGACTATACCTCAGTTACATCAGAAGAAACAAAGGCATTGGATTTTGGCCATAAAAATCCAATTTCCTTGGCTCTAGTTACACAGCCTGAGTGCACGCTGAGATGTTATCTACCCACAGCTTCTGCTGGTGCTTGTTAACTTTAAAAACCAGCCCTAAAATTATTTAGGTGCCTTATCACAGATGGAGGTGCTGGCTTTTGCTTTGGGATGATGGATTACCCTTTTCAAAGGGGGAATGTGAAACATTCCACTTTTTCTGCTACATATAAAAAGCTTAGTTAATTAATAACAGAAATGGCTGCGAAGTAGAAGAAAGCCTCCTAGGCTGAAGCCCTGGAAGATTTGTGATGTAGTGTGAGCTATTTGTTCGTAGCAAAGCCTAGAGTACAAAGCTGGCTGAACAATGAATGATGGCCCTCTTGGAATGCGTGGCAGAACTCGTTTTGCTCTACTCTGCTGGGAAGTAGATTCATCCCCAGACAGCTGCAACTGGACTTTACAGAGACACATGGCTCCCTTGGTGTCCCATGGCCCTTTGTTGGAAGCCACAGCTGTGGGTCTAGGAAACAAATCCCACAACATCAGGAGAGGCCAAAGTTTCTGTGTGTGCCTTACCCCAGAGGCAGTTCTCCTGTTCAGTGTTCAAGCCCAGAGGGTTCTGTCAAAGATATGAGCATGAACAATTAGAGCTACAGAAAGGAAGTTGGAATGATGGCTTTTTCCTTAACATTTCTCCCCTCCATCCCACCTTTTATTCCTGCCTGGACAAGACCTTGATCTCAGTCTCCAATGGAGGCAGCAGTAGCTTTTTTTCTTTTCCAGTCCTTAGAGTCACTATTATCAAGTCCATTGAAAGACTTCTGCTGTTCTGTACTCTAGCTGTTATGAGAACAACTGATGTCCTGCAACTATGAGCAGGGAACAGGAGCAGGGAAGACATTCTGCCCCTGTAATCAGCACTGGTTAGGCCACACCTTGAGTCCTGTGTCCAGTTCTGGGCCCCTCGGTTTAGGAAAGATGTTGAGTTGCTCTGTGACGAGATGCTGAGGGAGCTGGGGTTGCTTAGCCTGCAGAAGAGGAGGCTCAGGGGAGACCTTCTTGCTGTCTACAGCTACCTGAAGGGAGGTTGTAGCCAGGTGGGGGTTGGTCTCTTCTCCCAGGCAACCAGCACCAGAACAAGAGGACACCGTCTCAATCTGCATCAGGGGAGGTTTAGGCTGGATGTTAGGAAGAAGTTCTTCCCAGAAAGAGAGATTGGCCATTGGAATGTGCTGCCCAGGGAGGTGGTGGAGTCACCATCACTGGGGGTGTTTAAGAAGAGATTGGATGGGATGCTTGGTGCCATGGTTTAGTTGATTAGATGGTGCTGGGTGAGAGGTTGAATTCAATGATCTCTGAGGTCTTTTCCAACCTGGTTTATTCTAGTCTAGTCTAGTCTAGTCTATCATATTATATCATATTCTATGAGGCCTTATGCTCTCTTGCAAAATGGTTTATGATCCATTTTCAGGCTAAAGTAATCTAGATTTTAATGAATCTGAATATTAGCTCACCTAGCTTTACAAATGTCTGGTTGCTCCTAGCTACCTATGATTATAATCCTGCTCCTCATCTTCTAGGCATGAGAGCAGGGAAAAATTTTCCTTTCATATCCACATCAGAGAGAGAGAGAGAGTGGAAGTCACATCATTCTTTCCCTGTTTTGATCTTTGAAGTGGTTGTACTACTCCTCTGCCTTTGAGTCCTTCAGAGGACACAGAGGACACAAAAACATACTTTGTGGGAGAGAATCATAAACATCATGGCAACTTCATACAAAGATAGTGGCCCCTTTCAAAAGAGCTGGTGAAGGCAGTAAAGTCTTTTGAACAGGTCCTTTCATTAGAAAGAAAAGGGAAAGCAGAAGGCAGGTGCTTTGCTAATGATGCAACTTTGTATGTCTCCTTTGTAGAAATAAGAGCATGTACAAGATACATTCCCCCCCTCAGGAGGACATTAGGCTATTATTATTCCATAGGGAGATGACTTTCATAATCTCAAACACTCTCTATATATGCACTTAATGATGGTTTTTTTCAGTAGTTCAAGAACATTGCTTCTCTGCTTTGGTGGTGGGTTGAAATTATCCCCCCAGATAATTGGAGAGAATTATCCCCCCCCCAAAATAAAAATCGCCAGACTAGCTCAGAAGGTTTTGGTAGCAAATGAAGCTGTATTTACAAGGAAACTACCATCTAGAAATATGAAATGCAATGAATATGAACCAAATACAGAGCTACAGGCTGGGGTCAGAGTGGCTGGAGAGCGGCCAGGCAGAGAGGGACCTGGGGGTACTGGTCCATGGTAGGCTGAACATGAGCCTGCAGTGTGCCCAGGCAGCCAAGAGGGCCAATGGCATCCTGGCCTGTATCAGGAACAGAGTGGCCAGCAGGAGCATGGAAGTCATTCTGCCCTGTACTCAGCACTGGTTAGGCCACACCTTGAGTCCTGTGTCCAGTTCTGGGCCCCTCAGTTTAGGAAAGATGTTGAGATGCTGGAAGGTGTCCAGAGAAGAGCAACAAAGCTGGGGAGGGGTTTGGAACACAAGCTCTATGAGGAGAGGCTGAGGGAGCTGGCGTTGCTTAGCCTGGAGAAGAGGAGGCTCAGAGGAGACCTTCTTGCTGTCTACAACTCCCTGAAGGGAGATTGTAGCCAGGTGGGGGTTGGTCTCTTCTCCCTGACAACCAGCACCAGAACAAGAGGACATAGTCTCAAGCTGTGCCAGGGGAGGTTTAGACTGGATGTTAGCAGATCCATTCACCTCTTCCCCGACTCCCTCCCTCCTTCCTATTCCTTCACACAGCAGTCAAAACAGAGATAGCCCTGGCAAGGCCACAGGAGAGAGAGAGAGAGAATTTACAAGCAGAAGTGACAGCAGAAGAAAAGAGAACAAGAACTGTTTATGCCTCTGCTCTATATTCCCATTAACAATCCAATTCATTATATAGACCTCTTCATTCTTTTTCTTTGTATCCAATGGTAATTTATTTTCAGACTTTGCAGTCAGGACCAAGGCTGAAGTTCCCCCTTCAAACTGCAACAGAAGCAACCAACGGAGCACAGCCTGTAGGTTTACATCTGGCACCGTAATCTGTTTGTGTTGGTCATAGGCACTGCTCAGTGACTGAATTTCAGGATGGCTTTCAGCACTGAGGAAACAGAGACTCTAATCTTTCACTTTCCTCTGTACCTTCCAACAGAATGAAGGCCCCTGTCCTCCCCTACCCTTCATGCTCTTTTCCTAGAAGAATGAATGTAATTAGTCTGAAAACCTCCCAAAGAGCCAGATTTTTCTGTCTGTCTGGTACCGTTCACTGGAAGCCTTACTGGTGTCAGAGGAGAGATTTCCATAAGATGCTCCTTAATATGAACAGAAATGAAACTGTCTGGCCCATGAAGAACATGCCTTAGATATCTCATCCCCAAAAGTACATGATGTAAAGCACATATATAGCAAGTCATAGGTTCAGGGGATGGAGAGGAACACAATGCAGCTGGCACATTTAAACACCACTGCTCATTCTCCCTGTGAACTTCCTGGCAATCATTCCTACAGGCATTATCATAGGATCATAGAATCAATGAGGTTGCAAAAGACCTCAAAGATCCTCAAGTCCAACCTGTCACCCAAGGCCTCATTATTAGGCAGTCTCTTTCCTGTTTTGAATTTTTTTTTCTTCTTTTTTTACATTTTAGACAGAAAAGACTGCACAAATGAAAAGCAGTCCAAAACTCTCAGATACTTCAATTAAAAGTCCAGTTATAGGCTGGAGGTTAGGAAGAAGTTCTTCATAAAAAGAGAGATTGGCCATTGGAATGTGCTGCCCAGGGAGGTGGTGGAGTCACCATCACTGGAGGTGTTTAGGAAGAGACTGGATGGGGTGCTTGGTGTCAGGGTTTAGTTGATTAGATGGTGTTGGGTGATAGGTTGGACTTGATGATCTCAAAGGTCTCTCCCAACCTGGTTAATTCTGTAATTCTGAAAAAGAGATGTCACTCAAAAGGTAGACATGGACCCAGAGTACACCCAGAGGGATTCTGGACTGCCCACAGCTTTGTGTTTCAAGGAGCAGTCAGCAATGGCTGGAGGTTAGCTCATTTCAGTTCTTGTTACTCTACTCTGTTGGCACCCTTATTTTGCTGCCTGCCCTATTCCTGCCCTAGCCCTTTCCAGTTAGTCCTCAGAAGAATGCAAGCCCTGATAATTTTGTGTCATTAGGACTCCATTTCAGGTCACTGTTTTGCGGATGTATTAAAATAAGGAAATTTAACTCATGCTTAGTGTTTGGAAGTGAGGAATAAGCAAAGCTAACTTTGGTTTGGTTTGTTTTAAGTTTCTAAATTAAAAGTCATCTGATTAATTTTTCTGAGGGTGAAGGACATCTTTTTAGCCAAATATTCCCATTGGTTTCTAACATCTCAACTTGTCATAGTAATATCTTAAGTTCCTGGAATGGTCAACAGCAGAAGATAAAAATCTAATTATTCCTTCTCACTGCTTTCATTGCTAAGGCTCTCGGTGTAAAACAATTCTCCAGTAAGTGCAGGCAGGTGCTAATATTAGAATTGCCAAGCAGATATACAAATAAACAGCTTTTAGAGTCAGCTCTAACTAAATTCAATGGCAAACTCATGTTTCAGTGGGAGGAAATAGCATTATCTATTGAGCACACATAGTATCATAGTATCATAGTATCATTCAGGGTTGGAAGGGACCACAAGGATCAGCTAGCTCCAACCCCCCTGCCATGGGCAGGGACACCCCACACTAGATCAGGCTGGCCAGAGCCTCATCCAGCCTGGGCTTAAACACCTCCAGGGACGGGGCCTCGACCACCTCCCTGGACAACCCATTCCAGGGCTTCACCACTCTCATGGGGAAGAACTTCCTCCTCACATCTAGCCTGAATCTCCCCACCTCCAGCTTCATTCCATTCCCCCTAGTCCTATCACTACCTGAGACCAAAAGCAAAACAAACAAACCAACCAAAACCCCTACAGAGTTTGGCTCATGAGTGTCAAAGTCTTCAGACCAAAAAGAGTGGGAGGAACCCAGCATGAGCAGATAGATGCTTGCAGCTGTATTAGGCTGTTTGCTTTGTGCCTGAATTTGTCCAGTTCTGGGCTCCTTAGTTTAAGAAGGACATTGAGATACTTGAATGTGTCCAGAGAAGAGCAATGAGGCTGGGAAGCGCAAGTATGTATGGAGCACAGCCCTGTGAAGAGAGGCTGAGGGAGCTGGGGTTATTTAGCCTGGAGAAGAGGAGGCTCAGGGGGAGACCATAGTGCTGTTTACAACTACCTGAAGGGAGGTTATAGCCAGGTGGGGGTTGGTCTCTTCTCCCAGGCAGCCAGCACCAGAACAAGAGGACACAGTCTCAATCTGCACCAGGGGACGTTTAGGCTGGAGGTGAGGAGAAACTTCTTCCCAGAAAGAGTAATTGGCCTTTGGAATGTGCTGCCCAGGGAGGTGGTGGAGTCACCATCCCTGGAGGTGTTCAAAAAAGGATTGGATGTGGCACTTGGTGCCATGGTTTTGTTGTCATGAGGTGTTAGGTATTAGGTAATAGGTTGGACATGATGATCTCTGAGGTCTTTTCCAATCTGGTTGATTCTATGATTCTATGATCTCTGCGCTGCAGTTTCTGATGCAGATTTCATGCCCTGAGCTGAGGAAGCCTACCTCAGGGTTAGGATTTTGCATTCTCAGTAACTCCCACACAGAGAGTGATGTAAAAGATGTCTCCCAGGTACAGCTTGGTAGGGGAGACCTACCTGGCAGTGCCTCAGTTATGCAGTGCAAACACAGGCTTGGCTCTGCTGATGCTGGGAATGAATATCAATGAAAAGAAAATCACTGTGGAAAAAAATGCCTGCCTTATACTCCTCTACAACTCTGGTTTTGAAGGCTGTTTCCCTCCTGTACATGTACAGTCTTCTTTTTAGTGTTTTCAAAACCAGAAAGGGGGGGAAAAATACACATTCTTGGATGGGAAAAATAAATCTGTATCTCCCAAGTCCCTCTGCTACACAAGGAGCATGTGAGTTTTTGAAGGGAAGCAATTCTCTGAGCTCTGCAAATCTAAAATAGCCAGGTTCAGTCATGTGTGAATTCAGTGAGGTTTTGAATTAATATGAGCCTTTGTGAAACTCATAAATCATCTGAGGTCCCATTTTCATCTCAGTCAACTTAGCAGTCTTATCCCTGAACTCATAAACGTAAGAAACCTAGGCTGAATTTATGTACTGAATTGCACCCAGAGTACTGCGAAAGCTGGGGCAAGGTTATCTGGCTCTCTGCAGCAAAACAGGAATGAGCTAAGCTTCCAGTTTGGGTAGGTGTGTAGTATAGAAATTGAAAGCTTAGTGCTGTGATTTCTTGTTTGTGTGTCTGTTTGTTTCTGTGATGGTCACACTCGAGCAAGTGGAAACAAATGCTGTGAATGGGAAGTTCTGATTACATAGAATACATAGAATAGACCAGGTTGGAAGAGACCTTCAAGATCATTGTGTCCAACCCATCAACCAATTCAACCCATCTAAACAACTAACCCATGGCACCAAGCACCTCATCAAGTCTCCTGAACACCTCCAATGATGGCGACTCCACCACCTCCCCGGGCAGCCCATTCCAATGGGCAATCACTCTCTCTGTATAGAACTTACTCCTAACATCCAACCTAAACCTCCCCTGGTGCAGCCTGAGACTGTGTCCTCTTGTTCTTGTACTGGCTGCCTGGGAGAAAAGATCAACCTCCACCTGTCTACAACCTCCCTTCAGGTACTTGTAGAGAGAATAAGGTCACCTCTGAGTCTCCTCTTCTCCAGGCTGAGCAACTAGAGTTCTAATTAACTGCAGTTCTAATTAACTGGGCTGGAGCACCTCTCCTGTGAGGACAGACTGAGGTGACCTTATTGTGGCCTTCCTGTATCTGAAGGCAGCCCCACTACACTGGGGAGGGACTTCTTAGGATATCAGGTAGTGATAGGACTAGGGGGAATGGAATAAAGCTGGAGGTGGGGAGATTCAGGCTGGATGTGAGGAGGAATCCAGTGATTACCTATTTGGAATGGGCTGCCCGAGGAGGTGGTGGAGTCGCCATCATTGGAGGTGTTCAGGAGGAGACTTGATGGGGTGCTTGGTGCCATGGGTTAGTTGTTTAGGTGGGTTGGATTGGTTGATGGGTTGGACACGATGATCTTGAAGGTCTCTTCCAACCTGGTATTATTATTATTATTATCATTATTATTACAATTATTATTATCATTATTATAATAATTATTATTGTTATTATTAAGAAGAAGTTCTTCACTGTGAGAGTGGTGAAGCCCTGGAATGGGTTGTCCAGGGAGGTGGTTGAGGCCCCATCCCTGAAGGTGTTTAAGCCCAGGCTGGATGAGGCTCTGGCCAGCCTTCTGTAGTGTGAGGTATCCCTGCCCATGGCAGGGGGATTGGAACTAGATGATCCTTGTGGTCCCTTCCAACCCTGACTGATACAATGATTTTAAGTTCAGCAAGACTTAACACCGTAGAAAAGGAGTAATAATCATGCCATATAGTGAATAACCCAAACACTAAGAGGCAAAGAAAACAGCTCCCATGGTAAAGTCCCACAAGGTAATGTAAAAGCATGCTAGAATTCAGTGACAGGCCTTTAATATTTTAATGTAAAGTAACACAAGAATGAACAATAATGAAGATTGTTGCTGCAGAGGTCCCTAGAGCAGGACAGAACTACTGAACTTACTTTTCTAAGAGGGTCTAGGGAACCAACTTGGAGAGTATTATGCCCAACATGAAAATGGGAGGCTAAAAAAGGGGCTGTGGAAAAGACTTTTATTGCTACAAATAACTTTCCAATTTTTGAGCCTGTGAGCCTTCCAGAGCAAGTGGATCAAGAGCTGACTGCTATGTAAGAGGAACCCCCTCATGACCAAAGACAGCTTGCAAATGTGTGTGATCTTTCAGAAATGGGGAAAAGGGTTGAATGCAGTTAAGCTAACTAGGGGAGGCAGAGGCAACGCTCCTGTGCAATCCCTCTTTGAGGAAAGGAAAGAAAGAGAAATCAAAAAGAATATATATGGTTCACTGTTCCCAAGAAGGGCCAAGGGATCTGCAGAGACAAACAGAAAAGATTCTTTGGACCTAACAGTTCCAAGGGGACCAATACTGCAGAAACAGCAACATCCACAGTCTTAATAAGGGCAGTAACAGTTGTGGCAGTTGGGAAGCTGGAGAGGACGATGGGAAATTACAAGGTGATCTAAGAAACTTCTGTCTCTATCCTTCCTTTTCCTAGTCTGTAAGGATAAAGGAATCTTCAGAGTGGCTTAAATTTTTGCATAGCACTGGCAAGGTAAAATACACTATAAATTGTTAATAACAGCTTCATACTTCATAATCTATGTGATTTTTTTTAATTAATTATAAGATTTTACAATTATAATCAGAATCTTCTGCTATCTCTGAACCTCCTTCACCACATCATTGCCCATTGGAATGTGCTGCCCAGGGAGGTGGTGGAGTCACTATCGCTGGAGGTGTTCAGAAGGAGACTTGACAGGGTGCTTGGTTGCATGGGTTAGTTGGTTGGGTGGTGTTGGATGATAGGTTGGACACGATGATCTTGAAGGTCTCTTCCAACCTGGTCTATTCTATTCTATTCTATTCTATTCTATTCTATTCTATTCTATTCTATTCTATTCTATTCTATTCTATTCTATTTAATATATTATATAATTGTGCACATCAAAACCTCAATACCTGAGGAAGTCAGCAAATAGTGTGAGGCACTCCTGCCCATTTTGGGGGCTTCCATTTGGTATGTTGATAGCAACACAGTCTGTTAAGCACTGTATAATAAGCATGAGTAAGAATTCATCTAAAGCACTCCTCTTGTGCCTTTTGGAGAAAATTCTTCTGGTTCCTTTGATACAGCTTTCTCAACAAGCTGCACTTTCAATGTTAAACAACTCTTCACATGACTCCTCAAAATGAGCACTTTAATTAAATTTGACTTTCAATTCCAATTCTCCATACGTTGTCATGAACATATAGGGGTAGTGGACACTGAAGACAGCTATTTAATCTAGAATACAGAATGAAGAATTAACCAGGTTGAAAAAGATCTCAGAGATCATTGAGTCCAACCTATCACCCAACACCATCTGATCAACTAAACTATGGCACCAAGTGCCTCATCCAGGCTTTTCCTAAACACCTCCAGTGAGGGTGACTCCACCACCTCCCTGGGCAGCACATTCCAAGGGCCAATCTGTCTTTCTGGGAAGAACTTCTTCCTACCATCCAGCCTAAACATTCCCTGGCATAGCTTGAGATGGTGTCCTCTTCTTCTAGTGCTGGTTGCCTGGGAGAAGAGACCAACCCCCACCTGGCTACAACCTCCTTTCAGGTAGTTGCAGAGAGCAATAAGGTCTGCCCTGAGCCTCCTCTTCTCCAGGCTAAACACCCCCAGATCCCTCAGCCTCTCCTCCCAGGGCTGTGCTCCAAACCCCTCCCCAGCTTTGTTGCCCATCTCTGGACACCTTCCAGCAACTTAACATCTTTCCTAAACTGAGGGGGCGCAGAACTAAACACAGGACTCAAGGTGTGGCCTAACCAGTGCTGAGCACAGGGGCAGAATGGAATGGAATGGAATGGAATGGAATAGAAAATAATAGAAGAGGAGAGGTTCGGAGAGGAGAGGTTCGGAGAAGAAGAGAAGAGAAGAGAAGAGAAGAGAAGAGGAAGAGAAGAGAAGAGAAGAGAAGAGAAGAGAAGAGAAGAGAAGAGAAGAGAAGAGAAGAGAAGAGAAGAGAAGAGAAGAGAAGAGAAGAGAAGAGAAGAGAAGAGAAGAGAAGAGAAGAGAAGAGAAGAGAAGAGAAGAGAAGAGAGAGAGAAGAGAAGAGAAGAGAAGAGAAGAGAAGAGAAGAGAAGAGAAGAGAAGAGAAGAGAAGAGAAGAGAAGAGAAGGGAAGAGAAGAGAAGAGATAAGGTTGGAAGAGACCTTCCAAGACCTCCCTGCTCCTGCTGGCCACACTGTGCCTGATCCAGGCCAGGATGCCATTGCCGTTCTTGGCCACCTGGGCAGAAATGTTGCACTTTATAATATTATTTTTATTTTAGAGTGTTTATTAGGAATTGATTTTGTCAGGAATTCTCTGTGAGAAAAGTTCTACATCTTTAACATTCTATCTCACTCCTTTTCTTAAAGGAAAACCAATCCCAAAGGTGTGTAATTTCTTTGTCTGTTAAATGCAGCAGTAGAACAGTAGTTCCCTCAGCAAATTAGCTTGGAAGGCTTTCAGAAATGGTATAAATATTGATTCTGTTGAGGTGAAGTTCCAATTCCAGTTGTAACTGTAGAGAGCTTTATGAATCATTTTAGGGCGGGGGGGGGGGAAGAAAAAAGCATCAGATTGATTGAAGTCATTGTCATGATTAAACTATTTTGAAGTTTGTAACTGAAAGCAGCAGAAACATTTACCTTAGGGAAAAATACAATCAATGTCAAGAAAAATAACATGGTCTCCTCTATAACAGCCCTTTAACAAGATTTATCTCTTATTTTTCCACAGTCATCTTTTCTCCCAGATGAGGAAAAAAAGAAAGGCAAGACTATGCTCCCCCCTCTAAAAGGTGTATCTATTTGAGATCCTTCCTTCATCAGTCTCTGGAGAAATCTGATCAAATTCCTTTGGTTAGTCTATTTATTTTATTCTATTTTAGGAGCCTTTTTCCTTCCCAGGCCCTGAAGCTTTTAGACAGAGCTTTTAGGATAATGATATTGATTTCATTCCATTGACTGTAGCTGCCCAAATTATATACACTCTCCACCCTGTTATAAACACATCATTTTGGAGGAGAACAGAATAGAATAAAGTGGAATGGAATGGAATGGAATGGAATGGAATGGAATGGAATGGAATGGAATGGAATGGAATGGAATGGAATAGAATAGAATAGAATAGAATAGAATAGAATAGAATAGAATAGAATAGAATAGAATATGAAGAAAGACTGAGGGAGCTGGGATTGTTTAGCCTGGAGAAGAGGAGACTCAGGGGTGACCTTATTACTCTCTACAACTACCTGAAGGGAGATTGTAGACAGGTGGATGATGGTCTCTTCTCCCAGGCAGCTAGTACTACAACAAGAGGACACAGTCTCAGGCTGCACCAGGGGAGGTTTAGGTTGGATGTTAGGAAGAAGTTGTATGCAGAGAGAGTGATTACCCATTGGAATGGGATGCCCGGGGAGGTGGTGGAGTCACCATCATTGGAGGTGTTCAGGAGACTTGATGGGGTGCTTGGTGCCATGGGTTAGTTGTTTAGGTGGGTTGGATTGTTTGATGGGTTGGATGCGATGATCATGAAGGTCTCTTCCAACTTGGTCTGGTCTATTCTATTCTATTCTGCTCTATCCCTCTAGGTGCTCAAAGCCAGGTGGATATGGCTCTGAGGGACATGTTTTAGTGGTCATGGTGGTGTTGGGCTGATGGTTGGACTGGATGATCTTAGAGGTCTTTTCCAACCTTCATGGTTCTATGGTTAAGGTTCTGAAGTATCTCTTTCCATAACATTCTTAAGGTCCTAGTAAGTAGTATAGTCTCTTGTACACAGAATGCATTAAGTTGGGAGGGAACTCCTGGGGATACCTCTCTCTTTCACATGTTTTCACCTATCAGCATGCTACCGATGACTTCATTTCTACAGATAATGTCTCCTAGACTATTTTCATCTTACATCTGAAGATTTCTGACGCAGCCCTTGAGACAGAAGCATTTCTGCTAAGCTTATAAATCAGTTATTACCTTCATGCAGCCTATTCTATAATTCTATGATTAGAGGAAAGGCTGAGGGAAAACTTCATTTGTTAAAAATAATAGTGTAATGAACTGCAAAATGTCAAGAAATGGGAAAATATGCCAGGGGAAACCTTCTACAAATTGGAAAAGCTCTTCAGTTTTTTCGATACAACCCCACTGGTATTATGCTTTTGGTTTGTAAATAACAGAATAACTTTGTTACCCTTGTCTCTTGCTGTCTGGGAATCCAAAGCTAGCCATCCAACAAAAGAATCATTGAATCAATAAGGTTGGAAAAGACCTCAGAGGTCATCAAGTCCAACAGATTATGTAATGCCTAACACCTCCTGACAACTAAACTATGGTTCCAAGTGCTACATCCAATCCTTTTTTGAACACCTCCAGGGATGGTGACTCCACCACCTCCCTGGGCAGCACATTCCAGTGGCAAATTACTCTTTCTGTGAAGAGCTTCTTCCTAACATCCAGCCTATACCTCTCCTGGTACAGCTTAAGACTGTGTCCTCTTGTTCTGGTGCTGGGTGCCTGGGAGAAGAAACCAACCTCCACCTGGCTACAACCTCCCTTCAGGTAGTTGTAGACAGCAATAAGGTCTCCCCTGAGCTTCCCCTTCTCAAGGCTGAACACCCCTAGCTCCCTCAGCCTTTCCTCACAAGGCTGTGCTCCAAACCCCTCCCCAGCTTTGTTGCCCTTCTCTGGACATGCTCAAGAGTCTCAATGTCCTTCTTAAGTTGAGGAGCCCAGAACTGGACACAGTAAAGAAGTTCATAAAGTTCTGGACTGAGTCAGGTGTTTATGAGATTTCTCTAAGGTGTAAAACAAACAAGTTACTAAATATGCATTTGCCTTAAAACTCTCAGGGCTTTAGCCACATGAATATCTATATATTAATATATAAATGTTTCTTTTCATGCTAAGAATATCAAACTAAGCAAGGCATTTCTGGCACTGAATGCAGAGAAAAAGATCAAGACCACAATTGCAGAGAAATCATCTTGGAGAAAGAGGGTTGCATGGTGGTTGGGAAAACACAAGCAATATGTAAACCTCCTAAAAAGTGTTCAAAATGCAAGGAAGTAAAAATAAGAGCTGGCAAATGTATCTCATCCTCAGAAATGCAACAACTGTACAGTGCAGTGGACAATAGCTTGATCACCACTGTTAAAGTGGTGGTGAGGGTGGTGAGATACTGGCACAGGTTGCCCAGGGTCGTGGTAGAGGCCTCATCCCTGGTGGTTTTTAAGGTCAGACCGGATGTGGCTCTGAGCAACCTGATGTAGTGTGAGGGGTCCCTGCCTGCGGGGTTGGAACTAGATGATCCTTGAGGATCACAGAGCACTGGAACAGGCTGCCCAGAAAAGTTGTGGAGTCTCCTTCTCTGGAGACTTTCCAGACCCATCTGGATGCATTCCTGTGAGACCTGTGATGGGTTCCATGCTACTGCTCTGGCAACGGGGTTGGACTTGATGATCTTTGGAAGTCCCTTTGAACCCCTAACATCCTGTGATCCTGTGAGATGAAGGACCACAGCATGCTTACACTCAGAAACCCCAGGGTTGAGGTTTTTTTTTCCCCTTAAAGTATTTAAAGGCAGGCTGGATGTGGCTCTGGGCAACCTGATCTAGTGTGAGGTGTCCCTGCCTATGATCCTTGAGGTCCCTTCCAATAACAATTCTGTGATTCTATGATTCTATAAAATGCACAGCAAAAGACTAAAGGAGTTTTGGCCCTTAGAATGATGCAACTTTATCTGTCTGATAAAGTTTTTGACCTGGAGCCCTATTTAAAAGAACACTTGCTCCATGGGAAGCAAAGTAATTGAGCAGGCAGTTTGTCTTTCTGGACAAAACTCTTTATTTAACACAAAGAGTGATACCAAAATAGAAATAAGAGGGTTTGCAATTCCCTTTCCCCACCTCCCACTCCCTTTTTTCTTCCTCTGTCTCTCTCTTTTTTCCCCCTTAATGCATAATGACTGGAAGTCTCTGCTGCATAGAGATCTCCAGAATTACAGGAATCATAATTTTCAGCTATTTTAAAAAGAAATACAAAACAATGCATGATGTGTATCTCAAACAGAAGGGATTTAAATTATGATCCAGATAAGATAGTGTAAACAGACCAGCCAAAACAACATTTTATCTCTGAGGTAAATTGGCTGAAACAGATGGAAGAGAGAAGAGAGAACTTTCCTAGAGGCAAAACGTCTCTGTCACCAGATGTTAGGAGGAGATAATATGCAATGACAAGTGATGTATAGGAGGAAGTCCAAATGGCTATAGTCTTTTTCTGTGGTCTACAGGAGCTGCAGATTCTCTCACAGCTTTGCCTTGCTTAGAGGAGAGACTCAGATTTACAGTGGCCACTGATGTGGCCGTTCTTCCTCAACTGTATCAGCCAAAAAGCAAACTGGAAATAAATCATACAGTGATAGAATTGTCAGGGTTGCAAGGGATGTCAAGGATCGTCTAGTTCCAACCCCCTTACCATGGGCAGGGACACCTCACACGACATCAGGTTGCTCACAGCCACAACCACTCTGACCTTAAATACTTTAAGGGAAAAAAACCCTGGGGTTTCTGAGTGCAAACATGCCATGGTCCTTCATCTCATAGGATCACAGGATGTTAGGGTTTCAAAGTGACTTCCAAAGATCATTGAGTCCAACCCTCTTGCCAGAGCAGTGCCATGGAATCCAGCACAAGTCTCACAGGAATGCAATCCAGATGGGTCTGGAAAGTCTCCAGAGAAGGAGACTCCACAACCTCTCTGGGCAGCCTGTTGCAGTGCTCTGTGATCCTTAACACTGAAGATGTTCCTCCTCCTGTTGAGGTGGAACCTCCTGTGCTGTAGTTTACATCCATTGTCCCTTGTCCTATCACAGGGTGCAACTGAGCAGAGCCTGTCCCCTCCTTCTTGACCCCCAGCCCTCAGATATTTATAAACATTGATTAAATCCCCTCTCAGTCTTCTCTTCTCCAGACTGAACAGCCCCAAGTCACTCAGTCTGTCCTCACAGGGCACTTCTCCACTGCCTTAATCATCCTGGTAGCTCTCTGCTGGATTCTCTCCAGTAGATCCCTGTTTCTCTTGAACAGGGGAGGCCAAAACTGGATGCAATATCCCAGGTGTGGCCTCACCAGGGCAGAGTAGAGGGGGGCAGGTGTTCAGCTCAAATACATGCATTAGGAAAAGTAAGGCTGAAGAAGGGATGGCAAACGGGATTGTTTCCCGATTCCTTTGTGCTTTCATCTTCCACTGAACACAGGCACTGCATAGTTTCACAAACAGCACTTAAACACTGTAGTAATTAGGAAACAGCTGTTCATTATGCTAATGAGAAAAGTAGTTGTGACTTATTTTTTCTAAAAGCAACTATAATTTTCTTCTGCTCCTACAAAAGCTTGGCAAGAAGCACTGAAGTCCTGACTTGACCCAGCAAGCTGGCCATGAGTTGAAGCCTAAGGAAGCACTTCAGACCACTGCAAATGCTATGGCAGTTGCATTTTAGCATAGTTTTCTTTAGCTTGAAGACTCAAGCCAACCTAAATATGCTTTGCAGTAGTCATTAGAAAAGTTTTCAGCATCCCTTTTGCCTGAGTCCCTGGGTAAACCATGGCATGTATGAAGAATGGCAACGTTTACAGTTGTGCTCCCTGAGATCATAGAATTGTTAAGGTTGGAAAGGACCTCAAGGATCAGCCAGTTCCAAGCCCACTGCTGTGGGCAGGGACACCTCACACTACAGCAGGTTGCTCACAGCCACATCCAGCCTGGCTGCAAAAACCTCCAGGGATGAGGCTTCCACCACCTCCCTGGGCAACCTGTGCCAGTGTCTCACCACCCTCATGGGGAAGAACTTCTTCCTAACATCCAATCTGAATCTACCCATTACTTTTTCTTTTTTTCCTTTTCCCCTGAGTCCTGTCACTCCCTGACACCCTCAAAGGTCCCTCCCCAGCTTTCTTGTAAGCCCCCTTCAGATACTGGAAGGCCACAATTAGGTCTCCTGGAAGCCTTCTTTTCTCCAGGCTGAACAGTCCCAACCCCTTCAGTCTGTCCTCATAGGAGAGAAGCTTCAGCCCTCTGATCATCCTCATGGCCCTTTGCTGGACACATTCCAGCACCTCCAGATCATTCCTGTAATAGGGGCTCCAGAACTGGACACTGTACTCCAGGTGGGGTCTCACCAGAGTGGAGTGGAGGGGGAGAATCACTTCCCTCGACCCGCTGGCTCTGCTTCTCTTGATGCAGCCCAGACTCTGGTTGGCTTTCTGGGCTGCAAGTGCTCACTGCTGGCTTACGTTGAGCTTCTCCTCCACCAGCTCCCCCAAGTCCTTTTCTTCAGGGCTGCCCTAAAGGTCCTTGGGATCAGACAAATCCATGTTTAACACCCTTATCTTACTGGGAAGAGAAGCTTTGCATTTCATGTGCTGGTTGCACAGGTTTCCTTGCCTATGGGAAGTAAGGAGGCACAGAAATGCAAGTTAAGAACTTGATGAATGTCAAACCTGCAAAAGTCAGACCTCAGTGGTTCCAGGACGTTTCAAGAGATACACTCTCTCTATTGAATAGCAAAAAATCTTGTAAGCATGTCTGGGGAGGCTGTGAATAAATTTTAAACAAAGTCAGTCTGCTGCATTTCTGGTACTGAATTCCTCACCCTGTGCCTGGAGACCCACGCAGACAATATTTTCTCTTTATGGTTTCATGCTTATAAATAGATAGATAGATAGATAGATAGATAGATAGATAGATAAATAAGTCAATGTTATCTGTACAAGATAATTGGGAAATTTAAACTACCACAGCCTAGATGTGAACCTGAGTGAGCTGCTGCCTGCACAGCAGAAAACACACATCACACACACAATGAACCTGTTTTAGTAGATGACAAGATGGTACAACTCACTCCTTCCACCCTGGAAAACCCTCAGTGCACAGAACTAATACCTTTTGTTTTTCCCTTCCAGCACCCAACTTAGGAAAATATGATGTCTGGAGATATAGCTAATAGGAATATAATACTATACCTGGTACTCAAAATGATAATAGCCATGAATCGGGTAACACTTAAGGGAAATTTCAGCTTTTCTTTGTTTCCATTCTCTGCTAACTAACAGTATGTCTAAATAATAGAATCATTGAATCAACAAGGTGGGAAAAGACCTCAGAGATCAGCAAGTTCAACCTATCACCTCATGACTAACTAAACCAATACCAAATACATGACTTGTTCCACTGGACTGCATTCAAGACACAGAGTACAGAATACAGAATTAGCCAGGTTGGAAAAGACCTTTCAGATCATCGAGTCCACCCTATCACCCAGCACCATCTAATCAAATAAACCATGGCCCTAAGTGCCTCATCCAGTTTCTTTTTAAATGTTTCAAGTGATGGTGACTCCACCACCTCCCTGGGCAGCACATTCCAATGGCAAATCTCTCTTTCTATGAAGAACTTCTTCCTAACATCCAGCCTAAACCTCCCCTGGCACAGCTTGAGACTGTGTCCTCTTGTTCCGTCACAGGTTGTCCTGGAGAAGAGACCAAGCCCCACCTGACTGCAACAGCATAGAAACAGGAAATGCTGATTTCCCACACGAATAAAGTGACAAGAAAATTCCAGACTTAAATAAAAACTAAAGAAGGACATTGACATACTTGCATGTGTTCAGAGAAGCGCAATGAGGCTGGGGAGAGGTCTGGAGCACAGCCCTGTGGGGAGAGGCTGAGGGAGCTGGGGTTGCTTAGCCTGGAGAAGAGGAGGCTCAGAAGAGACCTAATTGCTATCTCCAACTACCTGAAGGGAGGTTGTAGCCAGAATGGGGTTGGTCTCTTCTCCCAGGCAAGCAGCACCAGAACAAGAGGACACAGTCTCAAGCTGTGCCAGGGGAGGTTTAGGCTGGATGTTAGGAAGAAGTTCTTCCCAGAAAGATAGATTGGCCATTGGAATGTGCTGCCCAGGGAGGTGGTGGAGTCACCATTGTTGGAGGTGTTCAAAAAGGCATTGGATGTGGCACTTGGAGCCAGGGTTTAGCTGTCACGAGGTGTTAGGCATTAGGTCATAGGTTGGACTTGATGATCTCTGAGGTCTTTTCCAACCTGGCTGATTCTGTGACTCTATGGTTCTATGATTCTTTCTGTCTGCATTTAGTCTCCATACAGGATGCTATATTTATCCAGCTTAATATCACCCTTTTTCTTTCAGAGTTAGGTATGCAGCTCACATTCTGGCTCTTGGAAATGATCGATAAATTTGTGGCGAGTTTGCATAAGTATTCTCCTCAAATGAATCGAGCCCTTGACTGAGATATTTTAATTGCTGTAATTTGAATAAAAAATTCATATCTCTGCAAATGAGTTGAAGGTAGTATGTGATTAACTGCTGTTAATGAAGCCATTACCTGATTAAGTAACATTTCATGCTTGGAACTGATTATCTCCAAATGCAAATCAAATTGATTTGAATTGTCAATTTCTTCCTTCTTTTTATTTTTCCTATGGGCTTATAGTATCTTTATTTTTCTTATTCCTAATATTCTGCATCTACTCTTACACAATATACCTTGCTATTTTTATTCTTCTGGCAATTCTGCAGGCTTATATGGGTAATAAGAACCCAGGAAAGAAAAAACCTGCTTCAAAGGCGTCCTTACGTGCAAAATCTCTGCTCCAAAAAATTGAGCCAAGGAGAAAATTGAACTCACTTTTCGTGGGAGTTTATCAACACTGCTAACAGTTATGGACACAAACTGCACCAAAGTGCACCAAAGATCCCAGGATACCAAATCATCATCGAGGAAGGAAGTTTAGGATGTTGTGGGAAGAGACTGGATGGGGTGCTTGGTGCCATGGTTTAGTTGATTCGATGGTGTTGGGTGATGGGTTGGAGTCGATGATCTCAAAGGTCTCTTCCAACCTGGTTAATCTTCTCTTCCTCTTCTCTTCCTCTTCTCTCCCTCTCCTCTCCTCTCCTCTCCGAACCTCTCCGAACCTCTCCGAACCTCTCCTCTCCGAACCTCTCCTCTCTGAACCTCTCCTCTCCGAACCTCTCCGAACCTCTCCGAACCTCTCCTCTCTTCTCCTCTCCTCTCTGAACCTCTCCTCTCCTCTCTGAACATCTCCTCTCCTCTCCTCTCCTCTCTGAACCTCTCCTCTCTGAACCTCTCCTCTCCTCCCTTCCCCTCTTCCTTCCCCTTTCCCCCTTCCCTTCCCCCTTCTATTCCCCTTTTCCTCTTCCCTTCCCCCTTCCTCCTTTCCTTCTCCCTTCCCCTCTTCCCTTCCTCCTTCCCCCTTCCCCTCTTCCCTTCTCCCTTCCCCCTTCCCCCTTCCTTTCCAATTTGGTTAGTTTAAACAACTGCTGGTTTCTTTCCTTCACTTCTAGATTCTTTATTAGTTCCACTGTGAAGGTATAAAAGTGCTGGAGTTGTGCACAAAAAGCTGACAGTTTTGAAGCTAGAGGGATCTTTACCCAATTAGATGTAAGAAAAAAAATAATTAAGAATATTAATTTTGTTTTCTGTGGTGATGTACACTGAAATATCCTTCACTGAGCTCATCCCACTGTCATGCCAAGCTTTCTGCAATGACTTGTTTATATATACTCACAGGATCACAGCATGTTAGGGGTTGGAAGGGACCTTTGTGGATCATCAAGTCCAATACCTCCTGCTAGAGCAGGACCATAGAATCTAGCACAGGTTACACTGCAACACATCCAGATGGGTCTTGGAAGTCTCCAGAGAAAGAGACTCCACAACCTCTTTGGGCAGCCTGTTCCAGTGCTCTGTGACCCTCACAGTGAAGAAGTTCCTCCTCCTATTGAGGTGGAACCTCCTGTGCAGGAGTTTATATCCATAGCACCTTGTCCTATCACAGGGTGCAACAGAGCAGAGCCTGTCCCCTCCCTCTTGACCTCCAGATATTTATAGACATTAATTAAATCCCCTCTCAGTCTTCTCCCCTCCAGACTACAAAGCCCCAGGGCTCTCAGCCCCTTCTCACAGGGCAGTGCTCCAGTCCCTCAGTCATCCTGGTGGTTGTCTGCTGGTATCCAGGGAAAAGTTTCACTGCTGCAGAACATTTTTGTTTGTTAAAACTTGTTATCTTGATGTGAAAAGCACAGATTTTCCCACCAAGCAAAATGGTAGTGATGGAAAGATTTCATTGCAACAGCCACCCCTGTGCCTTATTTTATGAAGCATTGGTGGGTTTGCTCTTTTTGCATGGAGGCAAAGCACACCACGAACTGCAGCTGTACATTATGAAAGATTGATGGGAAATAAAGGTATTTTAAATCTCCTTTCACCACCACCTCCCCCTTCCCACCATATCTGCCCCTTTTCCACCCCACCTGCCCCATTTTCCCCTCAAATCCCACAGCATCTGGGCTCTGTTGGAGTCTCCTCCCACCCCAGGTGTGGCCACTTGGCCCTCCCCTCCCACTGCCCTATTTAATCCTCCCCAGAAGAGGCAGCAGCCCTAAGCTGAGCCCATCTGGGCTGAGGATCCTCCTCTTATCACTGGTGAGTGCCCCTGGTGCACACTGGGTGATGGTGGTGGTGACTACAAAGGCCGGGGGGCCTGCTGGCCCCCCGGTTGTTAGGGATAGGGCTGATGACTACTCCAATATCATCCATGGGTGCTGGCTGGACCTCCTTACAGGTGCTGAGCTCTTCTGTGTGGTCTCTTGGCTGGTTGAGGGTCTTGCTCTGGGATGGGTGCAGTAATGGTGGTGGTGGAGCAGGAGCTGTTTAGGTAGAGTGTAGGATGGTGTAGAGGGAGCAGGAGCTGCTTTGGGAAGATGAAGTGAAGCGGGGGGACAAAGGCCTGGTGGACCCCTAGTTAGGTAGAAGAGCTTATTAAATGAAGAAGCTGAGAGAGAGTAGTGTTAGACTGGATCTTAACGCTGAAACAGAGTCACAGAAACATTCAGGTTGGAAAAGACCCTCAGGATCACCAAGCCCAAACCAGAACCCTACCCTACAAGGCTCACCCCTTATCCATAGCCCCAGGTACCACATCCAAGCCATCTTGAAACACAGCCAGGCTTGGGGACTCCACCACCTCCCTGGGCAGGACATTCCAATGCCTGACCACTCTTGCCCTGAAAAAAGTTTCCCTGATGTCCAGTCTAAACCTACCCAGTGGCAGCTTAAGGCCATTCTCTCTTGTTCTATCACTGATTACCTGGGAGAAGAGACCAACACAAGCCCCTCCACAACCTCCTGTCAGGTACTTGTAGAGAGCCAGAAAGTTTCCCCTCAGCCTCCTCTTTTCCAAACTAACCCTCCCCAGCTCCTTCAGTCACGTTACTTCAAATGTAATTAATCAGTACTATTATTTAGATCAGCATAAGCAGCATCAAAGTCTGACCCTGTAAATATTGTCTGTTTTGTACACATTCATTGCATTTCATCTTAGAGTGTAGTTTTGCTTGTAAATACAGCTGCATTTGCTTCCAAATGAGCTTGAATGGCAATGTTATGCTGGGGGGGTGGTGAAATATCAACCCCCCCCCACAATGGCTTACAGTAGCCCTGGGTCTAAAGAGTCACCACTCAGACCATTTCATGATACAGGTCACACAGGCTCAGCACTGGCTGAGCAGTACTTAGGGTCTCAGTGCTTCAATTATTAGGTGATCGTACCATGATTGACTTGCAGTCCTCCTCCAGAAAGTGCCCAAGAGCTGGCTAAACAAACTGATCCTGAGCAGCAGGCAGGGAAGTGCCTCATTTCTGGTTCCCCAGTGTGGAGGGGCAGATGCATTGATTCAGTGTAAACTCCCCTTGTGGAGAGCAGGAAAGCACACAAGCCAGTTGAATGGATTCCTCTCTGCAGCCCTTCTAAGACATCTTATTTCACAGCACTGACTCTAAGCACACTAAATCAGGCTGTGTTTTGTCAGGCAGATTCTATCATCTCTCCCATTCCAGGACAGCCTGCTGAAGTCTAGTGAGGCTGGATGTAGCTTGGGTGGCAGGGACTCCCCATGGTGTCAGGCTATGGCAGAAAAGGGATGAAACCCAAGGATGTCTATGCTCAGAGCATAAACCTCACTTCTTCTGTCTGTCATTTCAGGGTGGCAAGCAGCTACCCTTGAATAACACAAAACTCTCCTTCCTAGAAAGAAATCGCTGCAACGTGAGAAGAAGCCTCTCTCTCTTGCTGTATTGCAGAGAAGGAGATCCTATATGATGATCTCTGAGGTCTTTTCCAACCTTTATTTAGAATAAACCAAACCAGGTTGGAAGAGACCTTAAAGATCATCGTGTCCAACCCATCAACCAATCCAACCCACCCAAACAGCTAACCCATGGCACCAAGTACCCCATCAAGTTTGATTCCATGATGATTCTAACCCATCAACAACCTCCAGTAACTGCAAGGCTCAGAAACATTTTCTGTGCAGTCAAAAATCATTCAGAGCAGAGAGTAAGAATAGTTTGAAGAAGCTAAGAAGTCCTTCACTGGAGGAGGTGGCCCTTCATCAGAGGAGGTTCCTCCTCTTCTTCATCTGAAGAAATTCTTCATTTGAAGATTTGAGTGGATATGATCCAAGAAGTGATTGGAGACCTGAGAGGAAACTATGGACTTCTCTACAAGCAGGAACACAGGTGAATAATTCATAACAAAGAACTTATTTATTTAGCATATTTTATCTCTTCTTCAGCATGAGATTTGTCCACATTTGGGCCATTATTTTCTCCCCTGTATTCATTATTCACTGTATTATTCCTCTGAGCAATTTTTTTCCCCTTTGCTCTGGAGACTGTCTGGTAGAAGTTTATTGCAAGCATTCATTATACAGAATTCCTGCAGTTCATCTTGGAAATGTGTCTCCTGGTATATTTTTGTTTCTTTGCCTGCTGATTGGTTGACTCTAATTCAGTGTGAATCATGAACTGGAAACTTGCTTTTCACATTTCCCATCAAGTATCATTTATAACTTGCTCTGTTTGATAAATAAACTCAATTCTTATGAGATCTATGAAGATCTCGAACAAATGGGTGAAGCCTTTTCATGGTCTGAAAGTATCTGAGATTCTCATTGGATATTTTTAGGGGGTAACACTTGCAAAACCCATGATAATTTATTCTCTCTTTTGTTTCCTGTTCTAGCTTCATCTTGAAGTCTCAATTGAAATGAAAGCAGCTCTTGGGGATTTCAGTCCTCTGTCAGAGATGCTTCACAACAGCTGAGGTAAAAGGAGAGACTAGAATAAAGGTGCATATTTCATACAACCAGATTACTGCTAGAGCACATCCATCATTTACTTGCCCATTCCAATGGCCAATCTCACTTTCTGGGAAGAATTTCTTCCTAACATCCAGCCTAAACCTCTCCTGGCACAGCTTGAGACTGTGTCCTCTTGCTCTGGTGCTGATTGCCTGGGAGAAGAGACCAACCCCCACCTGGCTACAACCTCCTTTCAGGTAGTTGTAGAGAGCAATAAGATATCCCCTGAGCCTCTCTTCTCCAGGCTAAGCAGTCCCAGCTCCCTCAGCCTCTCCTCATAGGGCTGTGCTCAAGGCCTCTCCCCAGCCTCATTGCCCTTCTCTGGACACGTCCAAGTATCTCAATGTCCTTCTTATACTGAAAAGCCCAGAACTGGGCACAGGACTCAAGGTGTGGCCTAACCAGTGTTGAGTACAGGGTAGAATGACTTCCCTGCTCCTGCTGGCCACACTATTCCTGATGCAGGCCAGGATGCCATTGGCCTTCTTGGCCACCTGGGCACACTGCTGGCTCATGTTCAGCAGCTTGCCAGTCAGTACCTCCAGGTCCCTTTCTGTTTGGCTGTTGCCGATGTTCCCTTTTTTCTTTCCAGTTTAAAGTGTTATTTGTTGTTTCTGTATCTTTGTTCATGTTGTTTAAATTGTTTCTTGTTCCTGCTGGTGTGAGATGTTCCACAACTGAATATTTTAAACCAGTATATAGGTTTTATTAATATTTTCTGTGGGTTTTTTATGATTAATAAAGTGATATTTTAACTAATTGTTCTGCCTATTGAATATTAATAACTTCCTTACAATCATAACAGTAGAAATCCAAATCATCTCACTGCAAACAATTGAAATGTGCTGCCCAGGGAGGTGGTGGAGTCACAATCCCTGGAGGTGTTCAAGAGGGGACTGGACATGGAACTAGGTGCCATGGTCTAGTTAGTCATGAGGTGTTGGGTGACAGGTTGGACTTGATGTTCTCAAAGGTCTCTTCCAGTCTGGTTAATTCTGTATTCTGTCACTGCACACAATAGAATAGAGTTGAATTAACCAGGTTGGAAAAGTGTGGGATCCGATGGCAGCTTCTTCCAGCACAAGCAGGTGGGAAGGGCTGGCTGCCACTCACAGGGATTTCACTAGCCCCTCAATAACAACCATGAATAGAATAGAATTAACCAGGTTGGCAAAGACCTTCCAGATCACCTAGTCCAACCAGTCTCAAGCTGTGCCAGGGGAAGTTTAGGCTCGAGGTGAGGAGGAAGTCCTTCACTGAGAGAGTTGTTAGCCATTAGAATGTGCTGCCCAGGGAGGTGGTGGAGTCACCATTCCTGGAGGTGTTCAAAAAGGGATTGGATGTGGCACTTGGTGCCATGGTCTAGTCATGAGGTCTGTGGTGACAGGTTGGACTCGATGATCCTCAAGGTCTCTTCCAACCTTAGTGACACTGTGATACTGTGAACCTATCACCCAACACCATCTAATCAGCTTAAACCATGGCACTAAGTGCCTCATGCAGTCTCTTCCTAAACATCTCCAGGGATGGTGACTCTACCACCTCCCTGGGCAGCACATTCCAATGGCCAATCTCTCTTTCTTTGAAGAGCTTCTTCCTCACATCCAGCCTAATCCTGCCCTGGCACAGCTGGAGACTGTGTCCTCTTGTTCTGGTGCTGGCTGCCTGGGAGAAGAGACCACCCCCCCACCTGGCTACAACCTCCCTTCAGCACAGATGTTTCTTGGGTAGGTCTAACTCTACTTGTGCTCTAACAGGAAGAAATCAGTGGCACAGGAACAGTAACGCATTCTGGCACGCTGCATGAGCTTCAAAACATCAACTCAGAAAAATGCAAGAAAACCAAAAGGAAACCAAACCCAAACATTTCTGAGTCATCTCAGTTGTGAGCAAAAGCTGTCAGGAGAAGTGGAATGAACTGAAAAATCGATTACTACATACAAAATTACCTAAGAATTGGGAGGGTTGCATTCCAGACCCTTTAAATTCTGTATGAAATCTCCCCTTTTGATGCAATCCATTTTGGAAGCCTGCTCATTCTAATTAACCTTGTCAAATGGAATTCATTCAGGTGAAAAACCATGTAACTCTGAGTGGGTTGTTAGACTCCATCTAAGAAATCATTTGCTGAAGGCTGATCTACCCACCTAGAAAAACAGAAGCAGTGAAGAAATTTGACACATGGATAAAACTAAGGGGGAGGGGAGGGTGGGAAATAACTTATAACTGAGGTTTTAAGAAAAACAGAGAGATAAAACTGTAGAAAACACATTTTGTTTCTTCTCATCCTTGTTTCCTTGTTCCTTCTAGATGAACTTTCTACCTTGCTGGGACATCATAATCTGTCTCCCATCTGCACTGCCCTTCTGATCTTTGTGTTCCCTGTTCAAGTTGGAGTCCCCTCTTCCTGGGGACTGTGCTCAGCACTTGGTTAGGCCACACCTTGAGTCCTGTGTCCAGTTCTGGGCCCTTCAGTTTAGGAAAGATGTTGAGTTGCTGGAAGGTGTCCAGAGAAGGGCAACAAAGCTGGGGAGGGGTTTGGAGCACAGCCCTGTGAGGAGAGGTTGAGGGAGCTGGGGTTGCTTAGCCTGGAGAAGAGGAGGTTCAGGGGAGACCTTATTGATTTCTACAACTACCTGTTAGGCATGTGGGGGTTGGTCTCTTCTCCCAGGCAACCTGTGATGGAACAAGAGGACACAGTCTCAAGCTGTGCCAGGGGAGGTTTAGGCTGGCTGTTAGGAAGAAATTCTTCCCAGCAAGAGAGATTGGCCATTGGAATGTGCTGCCCAGGGAGGTGGTGGAGTCACCATTACTGGAGGTGTTGAAGAAGAGACTGGATGAGGCACTTGGTGCCATGGTTTAGTTGATTAGATGGTGTTGGATGATAGGTTGGACTTGATGATCTCTGAGGTCTTTTCCAACCTGGTTAATTCTCTTCTATTCATGTTTTTTTATTGAGGGGCTAGTGAAATCCCTGTGAGTGGCAGCCAGCCCTTGCCACCTGCCTCTGCTGGTAGAAGCTGCCATCAGATCCAACACTGCTAGAAGCACCTGGGCATCCACAGAGACTCCTCATATTGTGCTAGGCAAGGTTGTTATGTCTTACTGAATTAATTACACAAGAGGTTAGTTCTGAGCTTGGTGCTTACTACAGAAAGAGGGTGTTTTGCCCTTCCCTTTGATTGCATTTGGGATTAAAATTGCTCTCTGGAGTTGGAAACACCTCTCCACGTGCCTCATTGTGCAATTCTTTTGTATACACTTTTCTCTAAGGGGCAAAGAATCTTGAGCTGTGTAGTGCTCAGGGCCAAAAGCATTATTTACTCTTTTTACCAGCAGTGATGACAAGGCTCCAGTGAGACAAGATATGTTTTGTGATTTATCAATATACACCTTTGTTCAGTATCCCAACTGGCTTGGCTGAGCTACCATAGGATTGTAGTGCAAAGCAGCCTCTCTGATAATGCTCTGTATTCAGATCATTTTTCCTCTTCACTCCTTGGCTCTCTAACTCTGCAACTCTTTTTTACTCTGCTGCCCAGTCTCTCACATCTCATTTTCTGTGGTTTCTCACATCCCTCATGTGAACTTTCCGCCTCCAACATCATTCTATTGTTCAGCTGCAGTTTCTGAGTCTTCCTTCCCTGTCTGCTGCTTTTTTTGAAGTCCTTCCCTTTCAACTGTCACTTTTGGTATTCTCTCCTTCACTAGATGGTGTGGTTTTTTTCCCTGCAGTGTCTCCTTTGCTCTTAGTCAAGTCAGTTATTTCACCTCAGTTATATGACCGGCTCCCCACTTGTAAGAGCCATCTCGGTTCTCACTCCTGCAGAGCCTTTTGAAGAAATGAGCTCAAACAATGATCTTCTGTGTTCTGCTATTCTGCTCACCTCTCCCCCAAACATCTGGCTGCTTCCCTTCCTATTCCTGTGCACTGACTTTATCCAGGGAACATTCCTCACTCCTTCCACTGACTGACTCAACTGCTGCCCGCTTCTCACAGCCCTGACTGCCCCACCTCCCAGTTTTCAGGACACACAACCACAGTTTCATAAAATCATGGAATTACAGAGTCTCCTGGGTTGGAAGGTACCTCCAAAGCTCATCCAGTCCAACTCCTCTGCAGTAAACAGGGGCATTTAACACATCCAAGTGCCGGGTTCTGCACATTGCCACAAGAACCCTACGCAGTGCTACAGGCTGGGGTCAGAGTGGCTGGAGAGCGGCAAGGTAGAGAGGGACCTGGGGGTGCTGGTTGATGGTAGGATGAACATGAGCCTGCAGTGTGCCCAGGTGGCCAGGAGGGCCAATGGCATCCTGGCCTGCATCAAGAACAGTGTGGCCAGCAGGAGCAGGGAGGTCATTCTGCCCCTGTACACTGCACTGGTTAGGCCACACCTCGAGTCCTGTGTCCAGTTCTGGGCCCCTCAGTTTAGGGAGGAGGTTGACTTGCTGGAACGAGTCCAGAGAAAAGCAACAAAGTTCATGAGGGGTTTGGAACACAAACCCTATGAGGAAAGACTGAGGGAGCTGGGATTGCTCAGCCTGGAGAGAAGGAGACTCAGGGGTGACCTTATTGCTGTCTACAACTACCTGAAGGAGGGTTGTAGACAGGCAGAGGTTGGTCTCTTCTCCCAGGCAGCCAGCACCAGAACAAGAGGACACAGTTTCAGGCTGCACCAGGGGAGGTTTAGGCTGGAGGTCAGGAGGAAGTTTTACACAGAGAGAGTGATTGCCCATTGGAATGGGCTGCCTGGGGAGGTGGTGGAGTCACCATCACTGGTGGTGTTCAGGAGGAGACTTGACAGGGTGCTTGGTTGCATGGTTTAGTTGATTAGGTGGTGTTGGATGATAGGTTGGACACGATGATCTTGAAGGTCTCTTCCAACCTGGTCTGGTCCATTCCATTCCATTCCATTCCATTCCATTCCATTCCATTCCATTCCATTCCATTCCATTCCATTCCATTCCATTCCATTCCATTCCTTTCCATTCCATTCCATTCCATTCCATCTTCAACTTGATCATGATGCCCAGAGCCCTGTCAAGTCTCACCTTGAATATCTCCAGGGAAAGGGCCTCAACCACCTCTCGTGGCAACCTGTTCCAGTGCTCAACCACCCTCATCTACATGAACTTCCTAGATACTTATGAAATGCTACCAGTAACTATCACTGAGTGATCTCTGGAGCTTTGTAAACATCAGAAAATAGGATTTTTTCTTTGATTTCTGTCAAATTCTTTTATAATACAGAACAAAACAGAGCAATAAGTAAAACATGCTGAGATCACACCAGAAAACTGATGCTTAGTTCAAGACTTGCTTCTGAGTCCGAGCTATTGTTTGCTTCAAAGAAATTTGGCATGAAAGGGGTTTTTCATTTGTCTCTAGAGAATTCATGCAGCATGAATTCTGCATGATTTCTCTGAATGCTGGAGAGCAGCGAAGGTGAAAGGGACCTGGGGCTCCTGGTGGATGGAAGGATGACCATGAACCAGCAATGTGCTCTTGTGGCCAGGAAGGCCAATGCCATTCTGGGGTGGATTAGAAGGGGTGTGACCAGAAGGTCAAGAGAGGTTCTCCTCCCCCTCTACTCTGAACTGGTGAGGCTTGCCCATGGCAGGGGGGTTGGAACTAGATGATCCTTGAGTTCACTTCCAACCCTGAACTGATTCTATGATTCTATGATTCTATATCCTTTCCTCTAACTTCTAGAGGATTCTTCCCCACCAAAGTGAAGTTCTTGCATGTATGGAGGGTGAAGAGGAATTTTGTGCTTCTTCCTCTCTACTCTGCACTGGTGAGGCTGCATCTGGAATATTGCATCTAGTTCTGGGCCCCTCAGTTCAAGGAAGACAGAGAGCTGCTTGAGAGAGTCCAGCACAGAGCCATGAGGATGATTAAGGAAGTGGAACATCTTCTGTATGAGGAGAGACTGAGGGAGCTGAGGGCTCTTTAGTTGGAGGAGACTGAGAGGTGACCTCAGCAATGTTTATAAAGGTGTAAAGGGTGAGTGCTGAGAGGTTGGAGCCAAGACCTGCTTGGAGATGTCCAATGACAGCACAAGGGACAATGGTGGAAGTTGAGGCATAGGAAGCTTCATGCAAATATGATGAAAAGTTTTTCCCTGTGAGAGTGACAGAGCCCTGGAACAGGCTGCCCAGGGGGGTTGTGGCGTCTCCCTCTCTGGAGATATTCAAAACTTGCCTGGATGAGTTCCTGTGTGGTCTGCTCTAGGTGATCCTGCTCCGACAGGAGGGGTTGGACTGGATGATCTCTCGAGGTCCCTTCCAGCCCCTGACATCCTGTGATTCTGTGATGTTCCCTTAAACACTTTATGAAACAGCTTAAATCTGGACTGAAATCTGTGATGAGGCTTATTCAGAAATAGCAGCAAGAAAAGGTCTAGCTTTGTATTCACAGCTCTGCTTTTGAAGAAGGGTATTTTGTGGGTTTATGTGCCTGCAACGTTTCTGCAGAATACATACAAGGTTTCATTTATTTCCCTAAGCCATCAGCATCTCTGTCAAGCCACAACTAAAAATCAAGAGATGTTTTTTCCAGTTGCTTAATTACATATTTTCCTATGCTATTTCAGTAGTGGTGTGTGAGTGCAGAGGCAACAGCTGAAGCAATGGCAGTCACACTTCAAAGCTACACAAAAGTTTTCAGGCTCATCCAAATCACTTTGATCTGGAAGCTGTCTTAGAAACCTCACAGCTAAAGCTCTTTCCCCTATTCTTCCACAGAAGAGGGCTGAAAATGTGAGTCTCCTAAGCAGATCTCTCCTGCTTTGCCTAGCTAAGGGAAATGAGATGTGGATACCTGGGGTGTATTTATCTCCTTTTAAAGTTCACAAACTCTTAAAAAGCCTTTGCACTGGGATTAGAGCTGTCAGGAGGAAGGAAATTCTCTTGCATACATGAATGAGAGATTTTTTGACTTTTGGGCTTCATCCTGAGTTGAATTGGAAATGAGAAATTGGAAGCACTTCAGTAAGAAAGGATTTTATTTAGGTGTTTATTTAAATTAGTGGAGAGAAAAAAAAATGTTTTGTTGTGACAGCACCAAATTTTCTTGTTCTTTCCCCTTTGCATTGTGCATGTTAAATGATGCAAAAATATTTCAGCTTCTGAGAGGAAAAAATAGTAATTCAGGATGTCTCTTCTCCGAGGCAACCTGTGACAGAACAAGTGGGCACACCTTGAGTCCTGTGTCCAGTTCTGGGACCCTCCTTTTAAGAAGGATGTTGAGACTCTTGAATGTGTCCAGAGAAGGGCAATGAGCATGATCAGAAGGCTGGAGCTCCTCTCCTATGAGGACAGACTGAAGGGGTTGGGGCTGTTCAGTCTGGAGAAGAGAAGGCTCCAAGGAGACCTAATTGTGGCCTTCCAGTATCTGAAGGGGGCTACAAGAAAGCTGGGGAAGGACTTCTTAGGGTGTCAGGGAGTGATAGGGCTGGGGGGGAAAGGAACAAAACTAGAAATGGGTAGATTGAGATTGGATGTGAGGAAGAAGTTCTTCCCCATGAGGGTGGTGAGACACTGGCACAGGTTGCCCAGGGAGGTGGTGGAAGCCTCATCCCTGGAGGTTTTTGCAGCCAGGCTGGATGTGGCTCTGAGCAACTTGATCTAGTGTGAGAGGTCCTTGCCCATGGCAGGGGGGTTAGAGCTGGCTGATCCTTGAGGTCCCTTCCAACACTAATGATTTTATGATCTCACCTTTAAAACCTTTAATGCCTAGAGCTGGACAATACAAGACAGTCATAGAAACAAACTGTTGCTGTGGCTGCTCAGAACCTACAGTCACTGCAAGAAACAGCACCAGTTTCTTTGTAAATGGTATGGGATGATGTCCTTACCCTTTAACTTAAGGAATAATCTTGCAGAATAGCATGGTAAATACATCACACCACTAATTTAACACAATGCTATGGAAGTGATTTCTATAGGCATTATAGAAGCCACAGTATGAACTGCCATTACCTTACACTGAAGGCTATCAATTCATGATCACGAGGCTGGGCTCTCTTTCCATTTGCTTCAGACTCTCTCAGCAGTCTATGAACGTTCTGAGTGCTGCAGCAACAACAGGCAACAGTGAGCAGCTCAGGGAAGGTGTCAGCTGAGGATTGATTGCAAGGTCATCAAGAGCAAGTCCTCTAATTCCAAGCATCTAGAAGAAATGACCTGTGGAGCTGGATGGAGACCAAAGCCCCTTTTTTTATTTTAGGCTGAGATCAATGCCTAACTTAGCTGGCTGCTTTCAAGAACAGCAGGAAATGATGAGCAGAGTGCTTGCAAGTGTTGTGAGGCACAGCACCTCTTATTGATGGGGTGGGTTGAAGTTTCTCCCCCCCCCCCCCCCCCGCAGCATTAACTTTTAAGCCAGACCAACTCAGTTAGAAGCAAATGAAGCTGTATTTACAAGCAAAAACTACACTCTACAATGGAGTGCAATGAGTGTGTGTACAAAATACACAGGAGTTACAATATTATGCAGATATTTACAATTAGCAAACAACATGAAAAAAAACCCTGGTCAGGAGACCAGAGAAGCCTGTTCCACTGCCCTCCCCAAACTCCCCTGTCCCAAGAGAGAGAAAGGAGTTGAGAGCAAGCAGTGGGTTAAACTTATCCCAAGGTCAGCCAGAAGCATGTTACCTTCTCCTGAGCAAAACAAAACAGCCAAGATCAGAAGAGAAGAGAGAAGGAATGGGAATGGGAACTAAATGTGAAGGATTGTTATGGTGCAGCTTCTCTTATCCCAGACATTTATCCAATGAATTGGTTTAGAATAAGCTTTTGTTTTTCTTTTTGCACCCAATAGTGATGTATTTATATTCTTCTACCTTTTCTGCTCAAAATCTGCAGCTACATTCTAAAGGCATAGCCTAAAACCACCACAATTGATCTACTGTATTGGAAATGATGAGAAAATCATTGGAGGTCTGTTACAGTTTACTGATTCCCCATGGTGGAAGGAGGGAGTGTAAGTCTTACATCTCCTGTAACAAAGATCTCTGAGGTACAGTGTTTTACCTCAAAATAATGAAGTGTGTTATTAGAGATAACAGTATCACAGTATCATAGTATCACAGTTCTTTAGAGGTTGGAAAGGACCTCCAGAGATCATCCCATCCAACCCCCCTGCCAGAGCAGGATCAGTTAGGGTAGTCTGCACAGGAATGCATCCAGGTGGGGTTTGAAAGTCTCCAGAGAAGGAGGCTCCACAACCTCTGGGCAGCCTGTTCCAGGGCTCTGTGTCCCTCACTGTAAAGAAGTTTCCCCTCATGTTGAGACTAAATCTTCTATGTTCAAGTTTGTATCCATTGTTTTTTGTCTTACTACTGCACGCCACTGAAAAGAGCTTGGCCCCCTCCACTTGACACCCACCTCTCAGATATTTGTAGACATTGATCAGTTCTTCTCTCAGCCTTCTCTTACTCAAGACTAAACAGCCCCAGGTCTCCCAGTTTCTCTTCACAGGGGAAATACAGATTCCCCTCCCCAGCTTTGTTGCCCTTCTCTGGACACGTTCCAGCAACTCAACATCTTTCCTAAACTGAGGAGCCCAGAACTGGACACAGTCCTCAAGGTGTGGCCTAACCAGTGGTGGACACAGGGCAGAATGACTTCCCTCTTCCTGCTGGCCACACTATTCCTGACAGAGGCCAGGACAACTGTATGCAGTTGTGATCCTTACCTCTTGGTTGAGAATAAACAGACTTCACTTACTGCAGGACTTCGTGTCTGCCCTCAGCCACATGGAGATTATGTGTGGTTTGGAAACCAGCACATCTGCCACCTCTCTGAACATCCAAACTAATGTCAGAAACATGCTCTGAAAGAAAATACTCCTCTGTGTTTGTGTTCTTGTACTCAAGCTCTTTATTTGGTGGAGAAAGATGGAGTTGTATTTGTTTTTCTCACAACGTATTACCGCTAGCAATGAAGATTTATGTCTCTCTTCTTAACAGAAGAGCTTGAAGGGGCATAAGGCCCCTGAAGGAAGCATCTGGATTTATACAAGACACAGAGCAATGTGTATTTTTCTACCAGGTCAGATGCTTGGCAGGGCATGGCAAAAAAAGTATCCTCCTGCTCTCCCTTTGCTGTTGCCATGGAGAATGCAGGAGTTTTGTTGGCAGGGGTCTAAGTTAAAACTTCAACGTGTCTCCTGCACTTTACAGTAAGTTGCTAATTTGAATATAGGATAGGATAGAATAGAATAGAATAGAATAGAATAGAATAGAATAGAATAGAATAGAATAGAATAGAATAGAATTAAACCAGTTTGGAAGAGAACTTTGAGGTCATCATGTCCAACCTCTTATCCAACACCACCTAATCATCTAAACCATGCAACCAAGCACCCTATCAAGTCTCCTCCTAAACACCTCCAATGATGGTGACTGCACCACCTCCCTGGACAGCTCATTCCAAAGGGCAATCACTCTCTATGTGTAGAACTTCTTCCTAACATCCAGCTTAAACCTCCCCTGGTGCAGCTTAAGACTGCGTCCTCTTGTTCTGGTGCTGGGTGGTTGGGAGAAGAGACCAATCTCCACCTGTCTACAACCTCCCTTCAGGTATCTGTAGATAGCAATAAGGTCTCCTCTGAGCCTCCTCTTCTTCAGGCTAAGCAACCTCAGCTCCCTCAGTCTTCCCTCATAGGGCTTGTGTTCCAAACCCCTCACCAACTTTGTTAACCTTCTCTGGACAGGTTCCAGCAAGTCAACCTCCTCCCTAAACTGAGGGGCCCAGAACTGGACACAGGACTCAAGGTGTGGCCTAACCAGTGCTGAGTACAGGGGCAGAATGACCTCCCTGCTCCTGCTGGCCACACTGCTCCTGATACAGGCCAGGATGCTATTTGCCCTTCTGGTAGTGGAACTTCTGTGTTACCTGAGAAGGAAACAAGACACCCAAAGGCTTTTTTTGCTTGCTGCCAAGTGCCCTCTGTGGAGTTTGTAAAGGCATGGAAAGATAAGATGGTACAGAGTTCACATTAACCTCTCCTTAAAGCTTGTTGTTTCCTGATAAAAAACATTGCCTTACAAGAGACCTGCTGCTCAGAAAAGCTCATCCATACTATGCATTCCAATAAAGCAGGGGGGTTGAATATGAGGCATTTTAACATTCCAATCATGCCCTGGCCACTTGGTTTGTGTTTTGAAGGATTTCTTGGAGCTCAGTCGCAGGGAAGGGAATTTGCAGTGGCTAAACAGTTCCTGGGATCCTCACCAGCATTACCACATTCTGCACAATAAAAGCTGGCTGAAATTTGGCATTCCAAAGAGTTTTGACAATAATAGTTGTTAGGATAATGTTTAGGATTGATTTTTCACATTTCCCTGCTTGTTTAACAAGATGAGTGGAGTGGAGTGAAGTGGAAGGGAAGGGAAGGGAAGGGAAGGGAAGGGAAGGGAAGGGAAGGGAAGGGAAGGGAAGGGAAGGGAAGGGAAGGGAAGGGAAGGGAAGGGAAGGGAAGGGAAGGGAAGGGAAGGGAAGGGAAGGGAAGGGAAGGGAAGGGAAGGGAAGAATATTATTAACCAGGTTGGAAAAGACCTCAGAGATTATCGAGGCCAACCTATCACTCAACACCATCTAATCAACTAAACCATGGCACCAAGTGCCTCATCCAGTCTCTTCTTCAACACCTCCAGTGATGGTGACTCCACCACCACCCTGGGTGGCACATTCCAATGGCCAATCTCCCTTTCTGGGAAGAATTTCTTTCTAACATGCAGCCTAAACCTCCCCTGGTGCAGCTTGAGACTGTGTCCTCTTGTTCTGGTGCTGGTTGTCTGGGAGAAGAGACCAACCCCCACCTGGCTAACAGGGAGTTGTAGAGAGCAATAAGGTCTCCCCTGAGCCTCCTCTTCTCCAGGCTCAGCAACCTCAGCTCCCTCAGCCTCTCCTCACAGGGCTGTGCTCCAAACCCCTCCCCATTTTTGTTGCCCTTCTCTGGACAGGTTCCAGCAAGTCAACATCTTTCCTAAACTGAGGGGCCCATAACTGGACACAGTTATTATTTTGTGTGTATCAAGATATGACATTGGCAATTTTGGGTACTGTTTTTAGGCCAAACTCTCAACTGTGATTAACATTCAAAACCAGGATATTCTTATAAACCCAATATATTCAGCTTTCTATATTCAGCAGGAATCTGCAGAACTTTACTAGGATAAATTTTAATAGCAGGTCATTTTTGGACCACATCACAAAGCAATATCATGTGTTTTATCTAATGAATATTTCATGCTAAATGCATAGCCAGTCTTAGAAGCAGAGACCAGAAATTAATACCTTCGGTGCAGTAAATGTCCTCACTGAGGGGTCACTGGATCTTGTTCTTTCAAGCACTTTTTTACCCCATAAATCCTGACTATTTCCAACAGTGTCAGGATTTCAGCAGGAACAGGTAGGTCAGGGCATTGCCCCAGCTACTGGAAATATAGATCTGTCACTGAGAGGAAATTGAACATGGGTAAGTGCTATAAAAAGGGATGGAAAGAAGCATCGTCATGCTCTCCTCTCAAATGATTTAAAAGAACTAATAATTCACATGTGCACATCTGAGTGCTTTTGTCTTTCTCTCTGTCCTGAAGACACTGCTCAGGGCTGCAGGGCTGAAGCAAATTCCCTAAAACCAGTTGTATACAGCAAGAAGGTCTCCCCTGAGCCTCCTGTTCTCCAGGCTAAGCAACCCCAGCTCCCTCAGCCTCTCCTCACAGGGCTGTGCTGCAAACCCCTTCCCCAGCTTTGTTGTCCTTCTCTGGACACCTTCCAGCAACTCAAACTCTTTGTTAAACTGAGTAGCCCAGAACTGGCCACAGGACTCCAGGTGTGGCCTAACCAGTGTCAGAATGACGTCCCTGCTCCTGCTGGCCACACTATTCCTTATACAGGCCAGGATGCCACTGGCCTGTTGCTTTGCCTTGTGCAAAATCTCCACCTGAAATCCATCTTTTCGTTTCTTTGCTTGTGTCTCTTTGTATCTTGTTCTAGTCTCCTTCATTATCTCTACTGTTTTTCTTTCTGTTTAAAAAAAAAGATCTGCCTGCAAGCTGCTTTCACCCATTATTCCACACCAAGAGATTAAACACACCACCTATTAATAGAGCCTTAATGTCTTCACTTCTTGTACTCTTGATTGCTTCATTTTCTGCCATATTGCAGGAAAGGAAAAATTGGTCTGGAGTGGTACTTCTGCTTTAATCTTCTCTAGCTAGCCCTGGAGTGGTGTTCATCTCTGAGAAGAGTTTTGCTGCATTTCCTCATTAAACCACTGTTGTGCTGTGCTGTCAGCCC
The DNA here is from genome assembly GCF_026170545.1 of Melanerpes formicivorus. NCBI lineage: Eukaryota > Metazoa > Chordata > Aves > Piciformes > Picidae > Melanerpes > Melanerpes formicivorus. The sequence continues at coordinate 154,033 of NW_027142542.1, forward strand.
TACTCCTCAACAGTCCCTAACTGCAGGGGAAATGGGCTAAGATCTGCTAATTTTCTGGACGATGTTATACACCTCTGAATGTTGATAATCTGTTTTAGAGCTGGCCTCAAATTGAGGGCCAGGAAGAAAGCTTAGCTTTTGCTTCCTGTTTACAGCATTAAAGCAAATGATAATCACCTGAGAAGACCTTTCAGTTACCTGGGATATGAAGAAAAAAATAATCTGTGGTAGTCTGGGAAATGGCTGGGTATAGAGAGCCACAGGGAATCATAGGATCAGTCAGGGTTGGAGGGGACTGCAAGGATCACCTAGTTCCAACCTCCCTGCCATGGGCAGGGACACCCTACAGTACATCAAGCTGGCCAGAAGCCCACAGTTCCCAGAAGTGGAGATACAAAAGTGCTGCCTGAAAGGGTAGTTGTTCTTGAATTTCACTTGCTGTGTATAGATTAGGCTTGTAATTTAAGAAGGACATTGAGATACTTGAACGTGGCCAGAGAAGGGCAACGAGGCTGGGGAGAGGTCTGGAACACAGCGCTGTGAGCAGAGGCTGAGGGAGCTGGGATTGCTTAGCCTGGAGAAAAGGAGGCTGAGGGGAGACCTTATTGCTGTCTACAGCTACCTGAAAGGAGATTGTAGCCAGGTGGGGGCTGGTCTCTTCTCCCAGGCAACCAGCACCGGAACAAAAGGACACAGTCTGAAACTGTGCCAGGGGAAGTTTAGACTCGAGGTGAGGAGAAAGTTCCTCACAGAGAGAGTAATTGGCCATTGGAATGTGCTGCCCAGGGAGGTGGTGGAGACCCCATCCCTGGAGGTGTTCCAAAAAGGATTGGATGTGGCACTTGAAGCCATGGTTTAGTTGTCATGAGGTGTTAGGTGTTAGGTAATAGGTTGGACTTGATGATCTCTGAGATCTTTTCCAACCTGGTTGAGTCTATGATTCTATGAACAGCCTAGCAATTCAGGCTCTTATGTGTAGAGCATCCCTTCTGCACACAAAAGGCTCTGCTACACCATGCAGTGGTTAATCACCACAGTGAATGCAGAGTCGTAGGTGCAGGACTGCGGGAGGAGAGTACATCTGCCTTTGGCAGTAGCCTAGCACCATCCTCAAATAAACCTTTGTCAGGTTTTAAATGACCACTTCTGTACAAATTATAAGGGCTAACATTTCCTTGACAGATTTTTATCTTACCTTACTCCCTGCCAATAGCAAGGAGTGCATTAATATTAATACAGGCCTGGGCTGTTTCTACAGCAAGTGATATTAGAGAGGCTAATCACAGCTATTTGTCTGGGGGTTATGGTAGGTGATCAGAAAAATGCTGATGAAGCATCTTCTGCTATTACTCAAAGTTTTGTTCCGTGGATTTTATTCCTCCCATTCACAGAAGCTGCTAAATAAATTATGGTGATGGCTTTAAGAGTGCAATGATGCTGGATGTTAATTGATACTCATTGTAGGAAGTTGTAAAACATCTTCCTGCTGAAGTGGCCAAAGAGAGGGAGGGAACACTGTTTGGTGAAATGTTGATCAAACAAAGCATTGATTCTCCTTAGAACCATTTTTTTTTATGAACTGCAGATCTACAGTGTGAGAAGTTCAGCAAATATATCAGTGGGAGTAATAAAGAGGCACTGTTCTACTTTGCTGTTAATGGCTTGATGAGGGGAAAAAAAAAGTAATGGCATTCTTCTTAGAAGTCAGATTTGGGCACGGGAGTTTAAAAGAAGAGAAGCTGGGGGAAGGGAAATGCATCACAGGCACCAGCCAACATTTTTAATAGGACACTTTATCTTGTCTCCTAGAGCAAAAAGCTGAAGTCAATTTTGTCAACATCCCATTATTTGGAAAAATATTGAGGTGTTCAGGAGAGCTTCTCTAGTGCAATTCTCTCTGGAGCTCCCAGGTTCTGGGATGAGGACCTGGGTTAGTATCTCTTCCATTCAGCGAATGGGATGGGATGGGATGGGATGGGATGGGATGGAATGGAATGGAATGGAATGGAATGGAATGGAATGGAATGGAATGGAATGGAATGGAATGGAATGGAATGCCTTCTTGGTGGCAAAAGGTACATTTAGAATTGTTTGGCCAGTTCTTGCTTCTGTATCAGGAACAGTGTGACCAGCAGGACTGGGGAAGTGGTTGTTCCCCTGTATTCAGCACTGGTGAGGCTGCACCTTGAGTACTGGGTTCAGTTTTGGGCCCCTCAATACAACAAAGTGCTGCAGCAGGTCCAGAGGAGGGCAAAGAAGATGGTGAAGAATCTGGAGAACAAGTCTTATGAAGAGCAGCTGAGGGAATTGGGGATATTTAGTCTGGAGGAGAGGAGGCTGAGGGGAGACCTTATTGCCCTCTACGACTCCCTGAAAGGAGACTGTAGTAAGGGGCATGTTGGTCTCCTCTCCCTAGTAACAAGTGATAGGACAAGAGGAAACAGCCTGAAACTGTGCCAGGGGAGGTTTAGGTTGGATATTATAACAATAGCTTTACTGAAAGAGTGGTCAGACATCAGAACTGGCTGCCCAGGGAGATGGTGGAGTTACCATCCTTGGAGGTGTGGTCTAAATACACATAGATTTGTGGGCATGGCTTAGTGTGCATGGTGGTGTTGGGCTGACAATTGGACTTGATGATCTTACAAGTCTTTTCCAGCCTTAACAATGTGATGGTTCTGTCTTCCTGATGTGAAACCAGTGCTTCAGTTACTGCAAGTCTTGGTGTGTTTACAGCAAAGTGATTATAGGACTATAGGAGTTCTGATGCCTCATGCTGCAGTCTCAGGGAAATCCCATGCAGGCTAAAATTGGAAGGCCCTTTTTGTTCTACTTTGGAATATTGTACAATTAAAAGGTAGATTTATGATTTTTTAATGAAGAATTCAATGCTAAATCAAATCTCCATATTCTAAAGGTCATGTTTAAGTTCTATGACTTTCACTGAAGCAGTTTTAAGCCACTAATTATACCTGGAAACTTCCCTTATAAATCCAGTAAAGGCATGATTGTGGTCATAGAATAATTCAGGTTGGAAAAGACCCTTAAGATAATTGAGTCCAGACATTAATGTAGCACTGCAAAGTCCACCACTGACCATGTCCTCTAGTATCACATCTACAAGTCTTTGGGATACTTGCAGGGATGGAGATTCAACCACTTCCCTGAGCAGCCTGTTTCACAGAATCACAGAATCATAGAATCATCCAGGTTGGAAAAGACCTCAGAGATCATCAAGTCCAACCTATTACCTAACACCTAACTCCTCATCACAACTAAATATGGCTTTGAGTGCCACATCCAAACCTTTTTTGAACCCCTCCAGGGATGGTGACTCCCAGGGAGGTGGTGGAGTCACCATCACTGGAGGTGTTTAAAAAGAGACTGCATGAGGCACTGAGTGCCATGGTTTCATTGATTAGATGGTGTTGGGTCATAGGTTGGACTCAATGATCTTGAAGGTCTTTTCCATCCTGGTTAATTCTGTGATTCTGTGGCTGTGGTTTGAAATGGTGTTCCCCACACAAGGAGATCCTACCTTTAATGGATCACATAACAGCTAGAGCTTTATAGAAGACTTGCATAATGGGAATGGGACACTTTCTAGTGTGTATTGAGTACCCTGAATTACTGATATGAGTATCTTATGTCTAATTATCTGCACAAAGAGCCCAGATAGTACAGTAACTGTCAAAGGGGCTCCAGCTTGTCTTTAATGTGACAATAATCTTTAGTACTTTACTTTTATGAAGCACTTTCCAAACACAGACTAATTAATTCTTACAACACCCTTGTGAAGCAGGTGAGTGAATCTGGGAAGCTTGAGCTTCCTTGTAGCTGTGGGTTTTGTGACACCCACAGAGGTCAGCACAAGCCACAGTTTCCACAGAGCACTGTGGGAGGATGAGCAGTTTTGCAGGGTGACCCTGTGGAACAGCTTTGGTAGATCTGATAAGTTTAAAGTGCTTGCTCTTTAGGAAGGTCCTTGACCAAACAACCAGTGCAGCCTAAGCAACTGAGAGTGCTCAAACTCAGGAAGGTTTAGTACTGAGAAGAGAAATCAGATTTATGCAAGAGAAATAAGGAGGATACAGAGGAAAAATAAACCCTTACAAAAGCTTTGGCTGGCAGAAAATGTCATCATAATCATCTTGAAAAAATGTCTGAAATGCAGATTATTGTCACAGATTTGCTGGTTGGTTTACAGCAGGATGCAAGCAGGGAATGCCAATGCAAGTTTAGTTCCTTGACCTGGACCAGTGGTGAATAGAGAAGGGGATCTTTTCATGGCATGTGAAAGAATGACAGAAATAACAAAGACATCTCCTGGGATCCTAAGTAGGCTGCTAGGGCTCAGGTACAATAAGTTCAGGTACAGTGTCACATGGCTGCCCTCCCAGTCAGCTTCCATGCTCCCAGAGGAAGGGAAAGCATAGGAGTCTGTTTTGGGAGTCTCTTTTTAAACACTTCCAGTGATGGTGACTCCACCACCTCCCTGGGCAGCACATTCCAATGGCCAGTCTCTCTTTCTGGGAAGAACTAGTGACTGGCTGCCAGCTGGATGTGGCACCATTCACCACCACTCTCTGGGCACGGCCCTCCAGCCAGTTCCTAGCCAAGCACAGAGTGCTGCTGTCCAAGTCACGGGCTGTCACCATCCCTGGAGGTGTTCAAGAGGGGATTGGACGTGGCACTTGATGCCATGGTTTAGTAGTCGTGAGGTCTGGGTGACAGGTTGGACTTGATGATCTTTGAGGTCATAGAATCACAGAATCATAGCATCAATAAGGTTGGAAAAGACCTCAGAGATCATCAAGTCCAACCTATCACCCAAGACCTCATGACTAACTAAACTATGGCACTAAGTGCCACGTCCAGTCCCCTCTTGAACACCTCCAGGGACAGTGACTCCACCACCTCCCTGGGCAGCACATTCACCTAGAGCAGGTCACACATCTGCCCAATGAAATTCCTTTAGAATAATCTTTTGTTTTCCTTTTTATACCCAACTGTGAATAGTTTACACTTCTCCACTCTTCTGCTGGAACTCTGCAGCTAACTTTTAAAGGCATAACCTGAAACTGTCACATGAGGTGGCAGATATTAGGCAATAGGTTGGACTTGATGATCTCTGAGGTCTTTTCCAACCTGGCTGATTCTGTGATTCTATTATTCTATTTGCATTGCACATTTGTTGAGCTGCTGCTCTCTGTATTCTCTGTTTGGTATTCAAAATGAGCAGCTTGAGTTAAAAAAAATAACAACACCACAGAGAGTTTTTCAGACAGGGGCACATAAATCCAGGTAAATTAATATTCCTTCTGGGAGATGATGGATAATGACTTGTGGCATGAATTTTGTGAAATTTGGGTGGTTTGAATTAGCTGCAGACAGTTTGTTTCTGCCAAGAGAGTCACCTCAAACTGTTTCCTTTCTAATTATTTTCTCTGCTTGTCGTTTTTCCTACCCTGTTTGTGATAAAATGTTACTGTGGAAGAGAGGGGGGAGGGAAAAAAACCCCAACCCAACATTGTTTTCTATTACATTTTGTGTCTACAAACCTGTGGTGAAACAGCAAAAAAAAACCCAAAAGAGGTAACTCATTTGTAGCAAACAGTAGGAATCTATAGATATGACTTCAAGTCATAAAGCTTTTAATAATGAACCTTGTTCTTGGATATTCAGATTGATTATTTGGGGGAAAAAAACCCAACCAATAATCACGTGGGTTGGAAGTTTCCATTCTCTCTCTCTGCCACTAGTGATGAAAATAAGAGGTAAGCATTTTTACCAGCATAAAAGCAGCTGAAGGGAACGTATAATGCTTTTGACAGGTTGGAAGTGGGAATGAAAATGCTCTGCTTTTCTGAGCTGAGTACAAGGGTAGAAGAATTTGTCACAGCTCCTTCAGGCTCCTGACTCGATGATGAGAAAATGAATTGCTGCTCCCATCGCCTCCAGAGACTGGGGCAGCGTGAGCTGCGAGGGCAGGGAAGGGGTGCTCTGCATCTCTGACCCTGTGACAGAGAAGGAGCATGTGCTGATGCACCAGCTCTCTTGGATTTCTCTGTTGAATTTCAGTCCCTGACTGAATCCAAATGGCTTGAATGACTTCGAAGCACCCTTAGCAACACACAAAGGGGGGTGACATCCTTTGCAGAGCTCAGCTGCAATGCAAAAGACATGTGCACTCAGAATGTCATTATAGCATCTCACTGAAGCTAAAAAAGGTCAACTAATGTTACAAATGTAACTGAAGATAAAAAATCAGAAGCATCAAAACCCAGAACAATTATATCACTGTTGGCAGTGGGACCGGGACTGGGACAGGGATCTATGAGAGAGTGTCCAACGGATGGCTACCAGGATGGTGAAGGGACTGGAGCACTGCCCTGTGAGGAGAGGCTGGGACACCTGGGGATGGTTAGTCTGGAGAACAGAAGACTGAGAAGAGATTTAATCAATGTTTCTAAAGATCTGAGGGCTGGGTGTCAAGGGAGAGGGGACAGGCTCTGCTCAGTTGCACCCTGTGATAGGACAAGGAGTAATGGATCTAAACCACAGCACAGGAGGTTCCACCTCAACATGAGGAGGAACTTACTCACTGTGAGGGTCACGGAGAACTGGAACAGGCTGCCCAGAGGGGTTGTGGAGTCTCCTTCTCTGGAGACTTTCCAGACCCATCTGGATGTGTTTCTGTGTGACCTGTGCTACTTTCTCTGGCCTTGCTCTGTCAGGGGGTTGGACTCGATGATCTTTGGAGGTCCCTTCCAATCCCTAACATCCTGTGTTCCTGGGATCCTGTGACATAAAGCTACCCCATGCATACCTATACACAACACCCACTAAAACCTGTAAGTCTCCCATGTATCTCAGAAAGCAAAAGATATCAATAAGGATAGCAACTGATCCTCAAAATCTACAGTATTCTAGATCCCTCCATAACACCCAGGAAAGGATGAAACCTTCCTTTCATTTCAACACATCATACCTGAAGAGAGCAGCCTTCCCAAAAAGCACAAATATTTTTGAAGTGCAAATTCCCATAATGAAAGAAAAAACAAAAACAAGGATCATCTGTGCTCTGCTGAGAAGGTGGCACCTGAGTAAGAGGGAGGTAAAAGATGCTCCAACAACTGTGCACATTATTTATGGTTTGGTAATGGTTTCTCCCATTTCAGAGTGTGTTCCTGATGGTTTAAAAGTTGAAGGACTATTACATTTTAGGGGAAAAAAAAGGGTTTGATCATCATTGAACAAAAGGGGGGAAAAAGGAGATGCTGGGAAAAATAAAGAGAATGGAATGGAATGGAATGGAATGGAATGGAATGGAATGGAATGGAATGGAATGGAATGGGATGGGATGGGATGGCATGGGATGGCATGGCATGGGATGGCATAGAATAGAATAGAATAGAATAGAATAGAATAGAATAGAATAGAATAGAATAGAATAGAATAGAATAGAGCAGGTTGGAAAAGACCTTTGAGGTCATCAAGTCCAACTTACCACCCAACACCATTTAATCAACTAAACCATGGTGCTAAGTGCCTCATCCAGCCTCCTCCTAAACACCTCCAGTGATGGTGAATCCACCACCTCCCTGGGTAGCACATTCTAACGGTCAATCTCTCTTGCTGGGAAGAACTTCTTCCTAACATCCAGCCTAAACCTCCCCTGGCGCAACTTGAGACTGTGTCCTCTTGTTCTGGTGCGGGTTGCCTGGGAGAAGAGACCAACCCCCTCCTGGCTGCAACTTCCCTTCAGTTAGTTGTAGATAGCAAGAAGGTCGCCGCTGAGCCTCCTCTTCTCCAGGCTAAGCAGCCCCAGCTCCCTCAGCCTCTCCTCACAGGGCTGTGCTCCAGACCCCTCCCCAGCTTTGTTGCCCTTCTCTGGACACCTTCCAGTAACTCAACATCTTTCCTAAACTGAGGGGCCCCAAACACAGACTCAGGACTCAAGATGTGGCCTGACCAGTGCTGAGTACAGGGCCAGAATGACTTCCCTGCTCCTGCTGGCCACACTGTTCCTGATGCAGGCCAGGATGTCATTGTCCTTCTTGGCCACCTGGGCACACTGCTGGCTAAAAAAAATCCGTTCTGCCTTGATGTAGCTTTCACTTGTGCTTTGGTCACTGTATGAATATCTTGACTGCCCAGGGAGGTGGTGGAAGCCTCATCCCTGGAGGTTTTGAAGGGCAGGCTGGATGTGGCTGTGAGCTGCCTGATGTAGTGTGCGGGGTCCCTGCCCATGGCAGGGAGCTTGCAATTAAATGATCCTTGAGGTCTCTTTCAACCCTAACAATTCTAAGATTCAGGTCATAAAACATCTCTTTTAAAGGCAAATCCAGTAGCTGGCAGTGCAATAATATGGATGTCACTGTTCTCTTTATTATTGTTGTTAATTACTGTTGTCTTAGTTGAAGCATTGAGGACTTTATACATTTTGCTTTAAAAAGGGAGGGGGAAAAGTGCTAAGTATAGACAGCAGCTATTTTATTCTTCCTTCTGAAGACTTTAGCAGCTTTCCAAAAGCCTTATGAGTAATCAGAGTGAAAGAAAAAAGAACCCAGGAAAGGGTGGAGTCATGTTAATTTAATTTTCTTTTCCCTCGACCCTTTCACTTTCTAGGTTTGAGTGCTTTCACCAGGAAATAATTTGCATTTCATCTAGGCAGGAGGACTCTTAATTATATTTGAGGTGATTTTGATGATGTCATTTTCAATAATGGTGGAGCTTCTTTTTGCCTGAGACTAATCAAAGGTAAATGACCTCACTCAAAATGCACTTGGTGATTGGATCAGAATCGCTTTGTGCTCAGGTGACTTCATGCCAGGCATTTGAGGAATTGATGTTCTCATTCCATACACTTTGAAGCTCTGCAAGTTTCCTTTCTATCAAGTGAACATTTATTACAGCTATTTATTACTTTCTGAGGGTACTCACTGTGTTCCTGTGCAAACTCAGAGGGAATCAGCTTAATAATAATCAGCCTAAACCGCTCAAATTTCCCCCAAAAACATATGCAAAAAACCCAAAGAATCAAGCAGGTTGGAACAGACCTCAGAGATCATCAAGTCCAACCTATTACCTCATACCTAACACTTCATGACAACTAAACCATGGCTCCAAGTGCCACATCCAGTCCTTTCTTGAACACCTCCAGGGATGGTGATTCCACCACCTCCCTGGGCAGCACATTCCAATGGCCAATCTCTCTTTCTGGGAAGGATTTTCTCCTCACCACCAGCCTAAACCTCCCCTGGCACAGCTTGAGACTGTCCTTATGTTCTGGTGATGGTTGCCTGGGAGAAGAGACCAACCCCCACCTGGCTACAACCTCCTTCCATGTAGTTGTAGAGAACTAGAATAGAATAGAATAGAATAGAATAGAATAGACCAGACCAGACCAGACCAGACCAGACCAGGTTGGAAGAGACCTTCAAGATCATCGTGTCCGACCTATCATAAAACACCACCCAACCAACTAACCCATGCAATCTAGCACTCTGTCAAGTCTCCTCCTGAACACGTCCAGGGATGGTGACTGTACCACCTCCCTGGGCAGCACATTCCAATGGGCAATCACTCTCTCTGTGTAGAACTTCTTCCTAACATCCAGCCTAAACCTCCCCTGGCGCAACCTGAGACTGTGTCCTCTTGTTCTGGTGCTGCTTGCCTGGGAGAAGAGACCAAACTCTGCCTGTCTACAACCTCCCTTCAGGTAGTTGTAGAGAGCAATAAGGTCACCTCTGAGTCTTCTCTTCTCCAGGCTAAAATAAGGTCCCCCTGGGAGACAGGATGACAGAAGGAAGGAAACTGCCCAGGCCAGAGTATTTAATAAGGTGTTAAGATATTTTTCTGTGCTAGAGACTAAAATTAGAACACAATCTGATGTTGTATAAGCCAATTTTTAATTTCTTTTTTTTTTTAATATTGTGAATTCATTGAAAGGTAAATTGAAACACTGCTGAAGTGTTTGTTCATAAATGCAGCTTGCACATAAAACCACGAAAGCATAGGTACGGAAAATTGAAAGTGACTACATTCAGAGACGCACATGAGCTCTTGAGCTCTTATCATCACAGTTTCCCTCAGTGAGAGCAATTGATTACCTTAGCCTGATTCGTTCACTGTCTCTGGGAGAAAGAACAAAAAAAGCTGAATTTACAGACAGCCAGGATTGAAAGGTGAGATCAGAACTGATATGATGATGGTGAGGGGTTTGGACTACAAGCCCTGTGAGGAGAGACTGAGGGAGCTGGGATTGCTCAGCCTGGAGAAGAGGAGACTCAGGGGTGACCTTATCACTCTCTACAACTACCTGAAGGGAGGTTGTAGACAGACGGATGATGGTCTCTTCTCCCAGGCAGCCAGTACCAGAACAAGAGGACACAGTCTCAAGCTGCGCCAGGGGAGGTTTAGGCTGGATGTTAGGAAGAAGTTCTACACAGAGAGATTACCCACTGGAATGTGCTGCCCAGGGAGGTGGTGGAGTCACCATCACTGGAGGTGTTCAGGAGGAGACTTGACAGGGTGCTTGGTTGCATGGTTTAGTTGGTTGGGTGGTGTTGGATGATAGGTTGGATGCGATGATCTTGAAGGTCTCTTCCAACCTTGTCTGGTCTGGTCTATTCTATTTCTATTTCTATTTCTATTTCTATTCTATTCTATTCTATTCTATTCTATTCTATTCTATTCTATTCTATTCTATTCTATTCTATTCTATTCTATTCTATTCTATTCTATTCTATTCTATTCTATTCTATTCTATTCTATTCTATTCTATTCCTATTCTATTCTATTCAGGTTGGATGTTAGGAAGAAGTTCTATACAGAAAGAGTGGAGGTGTTCAGGAGGAGGCTTGATGGGGTGCTTGGTGCCATGGGTTAGTTGTTTGGGTGGGTTGGATTGGTTGGTGGGTTGGATTGGTTGATGGTTTGGACGCAATGATCTTGAAGGTCTCTTCCAACCTGATTTGGTTTATTCTAAATGGTTTATTCCAATGACAGCACAAAGGGCAGTGGTGGAAGTTGAGGCATAGGAAGTTCCATGGAAACATGAGGAAGGATTTTTTCACTTTGATGGTGACAGAGCACTGGAACAGGCTGCCCAGGGGGGAGTCTCCCTCTCTGGAGATATTCAAAACCTGCCTGGAGGAGTTCCTGTGTAATCTGCTCTAGGTGCTCCTGCTCTGGCAGGGGGGCTGGACTGGATGAGCTTTAAAGGTCCCTTCCAGCCCCTAACATTCTGTGATACAGATGTACACAGCAGCTCAACATCTTTCTTAAATTGTGGAGCCCAGAACTGGACACAGGACTCCAGGTGTGGCCTAACCAGTGCAGCGTACAGGGTCAGAATGACCTCCCTGCTCCTGCTGGCCACATTATTCCTGATTCAGGCCAGGATATTTCTGATACAGGCCAGGACGCCATTGGCCTTCTTGGCCACCTGGGCACACTGCTGGCTCATGTTCAGATAAGAAATGAAATGTTTAAAAGGGTTCCAAAATGTTCTTTAAATCTAATATTAACAGTGCAGCTGGTAGCAATGAAGGTGAAAATATCCTAGGGGAAAACGTGAATGTCTTGTAGATTTGAATTACACAAATGGACTCTCACAATTAAAAGGTCATACATTCAATGGCTGACATGAATTTCCGCTGTGAAGTAGTGGCTAGCCAGCAGAAAATGTCAGAGGAATATTAGAAGATGACTGCAAGAGATTTGTCTGTGAGACTATTACCCACTGGTATGTAAAGGCTGTGAAAAAGGCAGAAGTGTCTGGAGGACAAAGCTGAGAAAGGCTCAAGTGGTTTAGCCTGGGAAAATAAAGGCTGAGTACGTGTATGAGCATCCTCTTTGATCATGATATAAGAAATCAAATTTAGGATGATCCAGCCCTCTGATCATCCTTGTGGCCCTTCTCTGGACATGCTCCAGCACCTCCAGATCCTTCCTGTAATAGAGGCTCCAGATCTGGACACAGTGTTCCAGGTGGGGTCTCACCAGAGTGGAGTAGAGGGGGAGAATCACCTCCCTTGCCTGCTGGCTATTTCTCTCTTGATACAGCCCAGGATCTGGTTGGTTTTCTGGGCTGCAAGTGCACACTGCTGGCTTATGTTGAGCTTCTCATTCACCAGCACTCCCAGGTCCTTTTCTTCAGGGCTGCTCTCCAGCCAGTCTCTGCCCAGCCTATATCAGTGCTTGGGATTGTCCCGACCCAGATGCAGGATCTTGTATTTGCTCTCGTTGAACCTGATGAGGTTGTCATGGACTCACCTCTCCAGCCTGTCCAGGTCCCTCTGGATAGCCTCCCTTCCCCCAGCGTGTCTGCTGCACCACACCTTGGTTCTGTCAGCAAACTTGCTGAGGGTGCACGCAATGCCCTGTTAGCTCTTCACTCTGTGTGTCAAATCCAAGACAGCAGATGACTCAGCTAAATCTGGAAATTTTAAATACAGTATAAGCATCCTAATAAATTACCTGTCAGTGAGCATTTAAAGAAAGATTATTGCACTTGGAACCACTGAAATCATCTAAGTTGTCAAGTAAGCCACATTGCTTTATAAATGATTCATCAAATCTTACCCCATCTCGTGTACTGTGGGTATTGTGTCACATATTCATCCATTCTACATCCTTCTGGCTGATGGAATTCCATCATTTCAAAAAAGATGGAGATTTGGAGAAATCCACACTGGAGGAACAGTGATCTAAACAAATCAGGGCTTTTTAAGACCAGCAGTAAATGCATTCCCAAGGGGAGCAGTGGGCAGAAATCCTTGCGTTTCACACTCCCATAATAAACACCATAATGAGGTCCCAGTTCAGGGCAAATATTTATAGAACAGCCTTAGTTTAGAACCACTCTTGTTAATTCCTTCCTCAATAGCAGCCACAGCATAGCTGTTCATGTATAATGGAGGGCTCTGGAAATTAGAATGAAACGCATGTGACTCTGAGTGCAAGACAATGGCTCTCAGATGAGTGTTAAATGGATAGAGGAGAGGTCTGAAGTCATCATAAATAAAACAAAGATGGGTAATGCATTCAGCAGGCTTTAATGGTTATTTTCATTGTAGTTTTTCCCAGAAATATTCCCTCTTTCCCAAGAAATATTTTGAGAATGCCCTACTCTGCCTTTGCTTACCTACAAAGTTTTCCTGTGTCAAGCAGGGTATGCCATAGAAAAACAAAAGAGTGCTGCCAAGAGCTTTTTAACTATTCTGGCTCGCACCCGGGTGACTGCTTTGATTCCTTTGCTGTCAATGCATTTTTAATGTTTTTAAATTGCCTTGTTCTTACTGACTTAGGCTGAAATTCTGCTGGCACCATCTATGGAGGCTTGCCAAACAGTGGTTAATTTGCCACTGCTGATTTCCCAGCGGAAGAGGCAGGTTCTTCCCAATCTATCTTACTGCACGTAAGAGCAAAAGGGCAGGAAACCCAGGAAGCTGGGCAGTTGCAACAAAGACAACTAAGTAGAGCAATATAAGGAAATAGATATTTCTGATGTGGGATGCAAAGCTTTATGCCAAAAAGGTAGAGACTACATACCCATCTGCTTAGCCTCAGAATCACAGAATCAACCAGGTCAGAAGGGACCTCCACGATCATCAAGTCCAACCCATCACCCAACCCTAACTAATCAGCTAGACCATGGCACCAAGTGCCTTATCCAGGCTTTTCTTAAACACCTCCCTGGGCATTGTCCCCACCACCTCCCTGGGCAGCCCATTCCAAGGGCCATCTCGCTTTCTGTGAAGAATTTCTTTCTAAGACCAAGCCTAAACTTGCCTCTGCACAGCTTGAGGCTGCATCCTCTTGTTCTGGTGCTGGTTGCCTGGGAGAAGAGACCAATCCTCACCTGGCTACAAGCTCCCTTCAGGTAGTTGTAGACAGCGATAAGGCCTCCCCGAGCCTCCTCTTCTCCAGGCTAAACAATCTCAGCTTCCTCAGCCTCACCTCACAGGGCTTTTGTTCAATACCCCTCCCCAGCTTTCTTGTCCTTCTCTGGACACCTTCCAGCAGCTCAGCATCTTTCCTAAACTGAGGGGCCCAGAACTGGATGCAGGACTCAAGTCTATCCCTTCCTGTTTCCAAAGGACAGGAGCAATGACAGTGTGTCATCTGCATCTCACATCTGTGACAATGCCTATTCATTAGCCACAGATATTCACAAAACAGTTGGTTATAATTGATTCTAAATCTCCATAATACGATTTTGAAGGAGTGGAGATAATTCTCCAGCCTTCCTCTGAGGTTTGATCGTAAAAATTTATTTCATAGAGCTTAAAGCTGAAGGGGACACAGATTCAGTTAGATTTCATATGCCACAAGACATTAAATACCATCCAGACACCCAGTAAAAAAGCCTAAATATTTTAGTTGAGTAAGTGATTTCAGGAGACTGAATTGTGAATCACAAATAGGGGATGAGAGCTGAAGATCTACTCCTAGCAGGGGACTGATTAGGTAAGATACAAGCAACTGGATGGAGAAAGGAAATCATATTCCTCTATAGCCTGTATCCCACACTGAATTAGGATATTTCATTTCCACAGTAAATATAGCAATTAGCAGGAATAGAAGTACACAAGTGAGGTTAGCTGAGCAGTAAAAAAAAGAGTCTTTTCTCCTGCCTTAATTTATGTGATGTCTTGGGTGACAGGTCGAACTTGATGGTCTTTGAGGTCTTTTCCAACCTGATTGATTCTATGACTCTATGAAGCCTTCTGTCCTATGACAGGAATGAGAGCTGACCACAGCATGAAGAAAGAAACAAAGTCACAAAGCACTTAATAGATCCTGAGGAAACTTGCACAAAGAAATCCTTCCTCACAAATGCTGCTTTGCATCTTGACCTCCACTTTACCTACTTGACCCCAAGATCAAATGAGCTTACTAAACGAGCTAACTAAATGAGTTTGCTTAATGAGCTTGCTTAAGGAAGACTATTCTACTGGCATTTATGCTTGATTAGACAGGACTGGGGAGACTCTCAAATAAAAAAAGCAAGGGCCACGCTTACCTATTTATGCTGGAAACTTAAAACTTCCTGAAACAAACATAACCACTAGAATTAGGGGTTACAGTAGCATAAGGAAGTATTGGAAGATGAGGAAACAGCAACATAGTCCTTGGTATTTTATGGAATGGAATGGAATGGAATGGAATGGAATGGAATGGAATGGAATGGAATGGAATGGAATAGAATAGAATAGAATAGAATAGAATAGAATAGAATAGAATAGAATAGACCAGACCAGGTTGGAAGAGACCTTTGAGATCATCAAGTACAACCCATCATCCGACACCATCTAATCAACTAAACCATGGCACCAAGGACCCCATCCAGTCTCTTCCTAAACACCTCCAGTGATGGTGACTCCACTACCTCCCTGGGCAGCCCATTCTAATGGCCAATCTTTCTTGCTGGGAAGAATTTCTTCCTAACATCCAGCCTAAACCTCCCTTGGCACAGCTTGAGACTGTGTCCTCTTGTTCCATCACAGGTTGTCTGGGAGAAGAGACCAACCCCCAGGAGCTCCCCAGCCTCGTTGCCCTTCTCTGGACATGTTCAAGTGTCTCGATGTCCTTCTTAAATTGAGGGGCCCAGAACTGGACACAATACTCAAGGTATGTCCTAAGCAGTGCTGAGTACAGGGGCACCAGGACCTCCCTGCTCCTGCTGGCCACACTGTTCCTGATGAACACTATTTCTGATGAAAACAATGACCTGTGTCTGCATCCTTCTCTTTTATGCTACACAACAGAGAGCGAGAGTCTTGGCACAATGAGACAACAAACCATACCCAAACAATACACAAAGATCACACACAAAACCCCCAACCTAACAACAAAAAACCACCAACTGTTTTCTGTAATTTTCCACATCACCATGCAATTTAGAAGGGATCTTGGAAAGCTAACTTCTACTCAAAGAAGGGCCAATACTGAATTCAGGCCATGATGCATACAGTGGGACCTTTGAAGATACCATGGACAGAGATGCCACAACCTACACTGGACAGCATATTCTACTTTGTAAAATTGGCATTATCCCAGCTGAAATCAGGTTATACATCTACATGGCAGAATTAATTCTGGAGATACTTTACAAAATAAAGTATCCTCAGTGTCCTCTCTGGGGGAGAAAGGTACTTGATCTTACCAGCATGCAGCCATCAAATATAGAACTGCAGAAAGGTGTGGGTTGGAAGGGATCTCCAAAGGTCATCTTGTCCAACCCCACTGCAGTGAGCAGGGACATCCTCCATTAAATCAGGTTGCCCAGAGCCCTGTGGAGCCTTGAATATCACCAGGGATGGGGCCTCAACCACCTCCCTGGACATCCTGTTCCAGTGTTCCACCACCCTCATGGTAAAGAACTTCCTCCTAATATCCAATCTAAATCTCCTCTAATTTCCAACCATTTCTCCTCTTCCTATCACTTCAGGCCTTTGTAAACAGTCCCTCTGTGGCCTTCTTATAGGATCCTTTCAGGTAGCTATTAGATTTCCCTGGAGTCTTTTTTCCACGCTGAACAACCCCATCTTCCTCAGCCTATCCTAGTAGCAGAGATTCCCCTGATCTTTTCACTGCCCTCCTCTGGATCCTGTCCATCATTCCATGTCTTTCCCATGTTGAGGACACCAGATCTGGACTCAGTACTGGATTGTATCACACCTGATGCAGGTGAGCTATGGGCCTGTACCATTGGCACTGCTTTATCAATGATGGCCATCCAGCTGATGGCTTGCAGGTTGAATCCTTTGGGAGACACCTGTGACAGTCATGAATTTAAGTCACCATATGACAAGAGGTGGATTACTCTGTGGTGGGTTAAAATCCATCCCCTCCCCACCCTCCAACATTAACTGTGCTCATTATGAAACAGATGGAAGCTGTATTTACAAGCAAAACTACACTCCACAGTGGAATGCAATGAATGTGTACAAAACATACAGGATTCACAATATTATGCAGATACTTACAATTAGCAAACAACATGAAACCCCTCCTGGGCAAAAAGACCAAGGAAACTGTTCCACTGACCCCCCACTCCCTGTTCCAAGAGAGAAAGGAGCAGAGGGAAAGCAGTGCTTAGACTTAACTAAAATAATGCAGCCAAGGTCAGCCAGAAGCAGAAGCAAGCAGAGAAGAGATCAGAAAAGAGAACAAATTGTTATCACATAATCACCAAGGTTGGAAGAGACCTCAAAGATCAACAAGTCCAACCTGTCACCACAGACACCATGACTCCAGTTCTGGGCCCCTCAGTTTAGGAAGGATGTTGACTTGCTGGAACGTGTCCAGAAGGGCAACAAGTTGGTGAGGGGTTTGGAACACAAGCCCTATGAGGAGAGGCTGAGGGAGCTGGGTTTGTTTAACCTGGAGAAGAGGAGGCTCAGGGGAGACCTTCTTGTTGTCTACAACTACCTGAAGGGAGGTTGTAGACAGGCAGATGTTGGTCTCCTCTCCCAGGAAGCCAGTACCAGAACAACAGGACATAGTCTCAGGCTGCGCCAGAGGTGGTTTAGGCTAGATGTTAGGAAGAAGTTCTATACAGAGAGAGTGATTGCCCATTGGAATGGGCTGCCTGGGGAGGTGGTGGAGTCACCATCATTGCAGGTGTTCAGGAGGAGACTTGACAGGGTGCTTGGTGCCATGGGTTAGTTGTTTAGGTGGGTTGGATTGGTTGATGGGTTGGACGCGATGATCTTGAAGATCTCTTCCAACCTGGTCTGGTCTATTCTATTCTATTCTATTCTATTCTATTCTATTCTATTCTATTCTATTCTATTCTATACCATGGCACCGAGTGCCACATCCAATCCACTCTTGAACACCTCCAGGGATGGTGACTCGGTACAGCCAGTTTTACCCTAGGTATTTTCTCCAATGCAATTGTTTAGAATACTCTTTAGTTTTCCTTTTCACACCCAATAGTGATTGATTTATATTTTTCTACTTTTCTGCTCAAAACCTGGAACTTAATTTTAAAGGCAAAGCCTAAAACCCACCACAGCTCTTGTTGTAGAAAAAACAATAGATGTTCTGTTTAAGACCCATGAAATTGCAGTGGAGAGGACATAATTTTGCTTGCAGACAGGGGGAGGCAGCAAGCTCTTTTATGACATGATTAAGGTATTTGCATCAGCCGTTATGGAATACATTCACCTCTTTTGTACAATTATTCATTAATTTCATTGACCTTGGGCTTAGTCTGTAAGTGCCTAATTTTAGTAGAACCCATTCACCATACTTCTCCTGGGGACATGTCATTGCCTAATTTGGGAGCTGTATGGCCTTTCCTGGGGTTTTAAGCCAGATTATATGCCACAATTACAGTTCAGTGCAAGTCTCTGGTTTTCTTTCTGCTTCAGTCTACCTGCTGCTGCTTCAGTCTGTACATATTTATTTGTTTCCTTTAGAAGGAGTCTCAAGCTGCACCAGGGGAAGTTTAGTCTTGAGGTGAGGAGAAAGTTCTTCACAGAGAGAGTTGTTAGCCATTGGGATGTCCTGCCCAGGGAGGTGGTGGAGTCACAGTCCCTGAAGGTGTTCAAGAAGGGATTGGATGTGGCACCTGAAGCCATGGTTTAGTAGTCATGAAGTGTTGGGTGACAGGTTGGACTTGATGATCTCTGAGGTCTTTTCCAAACCTACTGATTCTATGATTCTATTTCAAAGAAGCTTGTTCGTGTGAAGACCTGCAGTGGATTTCTAGTTACTTAAAAATTAGGAGGAAATGTCCAATCACAGAATCATCGAACCAACAAGGTTGGAAAAGACCTCAGAGATCATCAAGTCCAACCTGTCACCCAAAACCCAATTAAATGCTCACATTAATACCTTGAAGTACCAGCAGCTTAAAATGACTGAAAATGTCTTATAAATGAGAAGTCATTTCATATATTACTTGAGATGCTGCTGACGTTTTAAAGTAGAGCTCTGATGAACTTTACTTTGTAATGTGATGAATGTTATAGTTCTGTTCTGTTCTAAATTCTATTCTAAATTCTGTTCTAAATTCTATTCTAAATCCTAATCCCAATCCCAATCCCAATCCCAATCCCAATCTTAATCTTAATCCCAATCCTAATCTTAATCTTAATCCCAATCCCAATCCCAATCCTAATACCAATCCCAATCTTAATCTTAATCTTAATCCTAATCCTAATCCCAATCCCAATCCCAATCCTAATCCCAATCCCAATCTTAATCTTAATCTTAATCTTAATCCTAATCCTAATCCTAATCCCAATCCCAATCTTAATCTTAATCTTAATCTTAATCTTAATCCCAATCCTAATCTTAATCTTAATCCCAATCCCAATCCCAATCCTAATCCCAATCCCAATCCTAATCTTAATCCTAATCCTAATCACAATCTTAATCCCAATCCCAATCCTAATCTTAATCCCAATCCCTATCCTAATTCCAATTCTAATCTTAATCCTAATCCCAATCCTAATATTAATCCCATGCCCAATCCCTTCCTCTCTTCTGAGAGAGCATCTTAAAGCAGCCCTTTGCCTAGGGAAGCGCTTGAGATTATCCATTATCTCCAGTAAGTAGGTCCTTAATTTGTCCTAGTCCAAACATTTCTAATGCAAGCTGGGGGCCTGTATGTCAGCTATAATTTAATCTTAGAGATCAAGAGCATTTTGCACCTTTTTTTATACATATATATCTCCTCCTCTTATAAATGCCTTCTAAAGGAAAGCCTTCCAGACACTGCATGGAGTGAAGAATAAAATTTATCTGGGAGATAAAGTGGGCTTTAGAATAATCCATATTGCCTTGACTGCAACTGCAGTCTAAACCTACTAAAATTCTTAGGGAGGTCTATTTCAGATGGATTTGAATGAAACATAGAAATATAAGCTGGTAAATCTTATCTTCTCAGCTGGTTTTTGTCTTCAGTGTGGGTTTTGGCCTGACCATGCAATTAAATAAATAGCATGGAATAGAATGGGATTAAGATTAGGATTACGATTAGGATTAGGATTGGGGTTAGGATTTGGATTAAGATTGGGCTTGGAATCCCCAAGCAACCCCAACTCCCTCAGCCTCCCCTCACAGGGCTGTGCTCCAGACCCCTTCCCCAGCCTCGTTGTCCTTCTCTGGACACGTTCAAGAGTTTCAATGTCCTTCTTAAATTGAGGGGCCCAGAACTGGACACGGGACTCAAGGTGTGGCCTAATTAGTGCAGAGTATGAGGGGAGAATGACTTCCCTGCTCCTGCTGGCCCATGACTCAATTTTGTGTTTTTCACCCAAAATTCTGATAGCTAAGGGCAAGCCCATCCAAGACTCATCCCAAAATTGATGCATAATGAAGCAGCAGCCCAATACTGATTCCACAGTGTGTCTTTTGGGGTGTTTTCTTTTTTCCTCTCCCTTTTCACTATTCTAAAGTCCTTTCTCCTAAGCCCAATGATATTTTTCTTCACAGAGCACTGTGACATGTCACTCCCAGCAATTGTGCTCGAGATTCTTACCCAAGAAGTGCGTTTCTGATTGCACTTTGCAATGGATTGCTGTTGTAATGGCATCATTTATGTAAGAACAATTCAGCAGCACCCATTAAGACAGGTCTTTAAACCGAACCAATAGGTGGTTCAGAAACTCAGATCCAGTCTCTTTGTGTTTTGAAACCTGGTGCCTGGTCGTTGAAAGGGACATTTTGCAGAGCCTGACTGAATTGATGGAATAATCTGCTGTGAATTGTGGATCATCTCATTGTGACAGGCTTGCTTTCCACACCAGAAAAGCCTGGCTTGCAAGTTATGAAATTCTTGATTCTTCATTCAGGAAACTCGAATGAAAAACAAAAGAAAAACAAAAAGAAAAAAGATGGGAATATGAATTTTTGTGCTATAGAATTGTTAGGGTTGGAAGAGACCTCAGGGATCATCTAGTTCCAACCCCCCTGACATGGGCAGGGACACCACACACTACATCAGCTTGCTCACATCAACATCCAGCCTGGCTGCAAAAAAAACTCCGGGGATAAGGCATCCACCACCTCTCTGGGCAACCTGTGCCAGTGTCTCACCACCCTCTTGGGGAAGAATTTCTCCCTAACATCCAATCTGAATCTACCCATTAATATTATTTTTTCCATTCCCATAAGTCCTATCACTCCCTGACACCCTCAAAAGTCCTTCACCAGCTTTCTTGTAGCCCCCTTCAGATACTGGAAGGCCACAATAAGATCTCCTCAGAGCCTTCTCTTCTCTAGACTGAGCAGCCCCAAATCCCTCAGTCTGTCCTCTGCTCATCCTCGTGGCCCTTCTCTGGATATGTTCCAGCACCTCCAGATCCTTACTGTAATAGGGGCTCCAGAACTGGAGGCAGTACTCCAGGTGGGGTCTCACCAGAGTGGAATAGAGGAGGAGAATCACCTCCCTGGCCCTGCTGGCTCTGCTTCTCTTGCTGCAGCCCAGGATGTGCTTGGCTTTCTGGGCTGCAAGTGCTCACTGCTGGCTCCTGTTGAGCTTTTCATCCACCAGGTCCTTTTCTTTAAGGCTGCTCTCAATCCAGTCCCTGCCCAGCCTGTATTAGTGCTTGGGATTGCCCCAACCCAGATGGAGGACCTTGCATTTGATCTTTTTGAACCTCATGAGGTTGTCATGGGCTCACCTCTCCAGCCTGTCAAGGTACCTCTGGATGGAGGTGGTGGAGTCACCATCACTGGAGGTGTTTAGGAAGGGACTGGATGAGGCACTTGGTGCCATAGTTTAGTTGATTAGATGGTGTTGGGTGATAGGTTGGACTCAATGATCTGGAAGGTCTTTTCCAACCTGGTTAATTGTATTGTATTCCATTCCACTCCACTCCATTCCATTCCATTCCATTCCATTCCATATCAGGGATGTTTTAGCGGCATTAACAAGCTAAAACTGATGTAGCTGAGATTTAGGTGTGGGCTTTGTTTTCTCTAGTTCATATATTTTGTGGGTGTATATTTAACTTGAGATGTCTTAATCTTTTGGGGCCCATAGATATTTAAGCCACTTTCCAAATCATTGTTTCCTTTTCAATCCCTGCAGCAGTTTCAAGCCTGTAGGCTGAATATTTGTCTCTAATGATAACTCTGGACAAAGAAATATTTCTTAAAACTCATGGTAAATGCTAGGTGTCAGGACTTCATTAGAGGAAAAATAACAGCACTGTAGAGACAACAGCTGTGTAGTTAGTAATTGATAAGGTTTTTGTCAAGTATGTGTGAGGTAATGTAAGTATAACCCTGGATGGAGTCATTTGAAATGAAAGCAGAGTTATTAGATGGCCAAGTTCATTCCCCTAGCAAAGAGAACATCTTTCAGCGTCTGCCTTAGTGCCACACTTTTCCTTAGCCAAAAACCTTTGAAGAAACTTTCTCACAATGAACAACTTCCACTCTTAAAAGCCCTATCTGATTTGGATGAAGTAAACATCCAGTTGGCTTAGTGTAGCAACCAAAGACACATGAGTCAGACCTCTGCCTTTAATAATTCAAAGCTCTCCTCCTTTCTTTAGAAGCAGCTCCATTTGTTCTTTCTTTTTACTGTATCCATCACACTGGTGACCTTAAAGCTGTTTCCCTAACTGTTAACAGCTTTCCACAGAAGGTCATTCAACTCTTTCCTAGCTGCCTCTGTGGAACACTCAGGAGCAACCATTGCTACATGTAGAATGAACTACTATGTGTTTCCTACACAGATTATTAATTTTTAACTTAAGATCAATTCAGAATGGTAGTTATGGAAATTATTACAAGTGGATAGGCTGAACAAGAGCCAGCAGTGTGCCCAGGTGGCCAAGAAGGCCAATGGCATCCTGGCTTGCATCAACAAAAGTGCGGCCAGCAGGAGCAGGGAAGTCATTCTGCCCTGTACTCTGCACTGGTTAGGCCACACCTTGACTCCTGTGTCCAGTTCTAGGGCCCTCAGTTTAGGAAAGATGTTGACTTGCTGGAAAGTGTCCAGAGAAGGGCAACAAGGCTGGGGAGGGGTTTGGAGCACAGCCCTGTGAGGAGAGGCTGAGGGAGCTGGGGTTGCTTAGCCTGGAGAAGAGGATGCTCAGGGGAGACCTTATTGCTCTCTACAACTACCTGAAAGGAGGCTGTAGCCAGGTGGGGGTTGGTCTTTTCTCCCAGGCAACCAGCACCAGAACAAGAGGACATAGTCTCAAGCTGTGCCAGGGGAGGTTTAGGCTGGATGTTAGGAAGAAGTTCTTCCCAGCAAGAGAGATTGGCCATTGGAACGTGCTGCCCAGGGAGGTGGTGGAGTCACCATCACTGGAGATATTTAGGAAGAGCCTGGCTGAGGCACTTGGTGCCATGGTTTAGTTGATTAGATGGTGTTGGGTGATAGGTTTTGTTTGGTGTTTGGTTTGGTATGGTTTTGGATTGGTTTAGTTTGCTTTGGTTTTTTTCAGTAACCCTTGGCACAAAGAAGTCCATTATGACTTAAAGTAAGTTCAGTACAAGTCTAGCAATCCAATCTAATTCCAAATTTCATTCTAGCCATCTTCATCTGACAGTCATAAGACACTTACAACTAACTGCTGATGTGAAATACAGTTTCTCCTTGGTGGTGGTTTTGGTTTTTCTACTCAGTAGCTCATGTTAAAAAAAAAAGGAAAATAAAATATAATCACAGAATCACAGAAACATTCAGGTTGGAAAAGGCCCTCAGGATCACTAAGTCCAACCCACTCTATAAGTCCCCCTACTCTACAAGGTTCACCCCTAAACTATATCCCCAAGCACCACATCCAAACCACCTTTAAATGCATCCAGGCTTGGTGACTCAACCACCTCCCTGGGCAGCACCTTCCAATCTCTGACCACTCTTTCCCTGCAAATTTTTTTTCCTACTCTCCAGTCTAAAACCTACCCAGTTCTAGCTTGAGGCCATTCCCTCTTTATTCTACCGCTAATTACCTGTGAGAAGAGCCCAGCACCAGCCTCTCCCCAGTCTCCTTTCAGGTAGTTGTAGAGAGCAATGAGGTCTCCTCTCAGCCTCCTCTTTTCCAAACTAACCATCCCCAGCTCCTTCAGTTGTTCTTCATCAGATTTATTCTCCAGGCCCTTCCCCAGCTTCTTTATCCTCCTCTGCATTGGTTCCAGCACCTCCACATCTTTCTTGTATTGAGGTGCCCAAAACAGAACACAGTACTCAAGATGTGGCCTCACCAGAGCTGAGTGCAAGGGGACAATCACCTCTCTGCACCTGCTGGACACAGAACTTCTAATCCAAGCAAGGAAGCCATTGACTTTCGTGGACACCTGGGCACACTGCTGCTTGTTAATTAGAACTTCCAGGTCCCTTTTTGCCAGACAGCTTTGCAGCCACACTGCCCCAAGCTTGGAAATGCTCAAGAGGGCTGGGAAATCTCATGTTCAGAGTCTGTAGCACAGAGATTTCCTTTTTAAGCTTCTAAAAAGTTGCACACACCTGAGAAATAAGCTCTCTGTGTTCAGTTATGGGCCAGGGAAACATGTGGTTGACAACCTGAAGTGCACACATTAACTGCTCTGCACATAAGGATTTTTCATGCTTGAGCACCTATTTCAATTTGGGGTTACAGAAAAGGACCAAATTAATTAAGCAGCAGCATAATACATCCCTCACAGAAAGGAGGTAGGCTGAATACCTCTGCAGTGGTGATACCTAGTCCAACAATTACTGCTAATAAACCTTCAGCTAAGGAAACCTGATAAAGGCCATGGCAGAGTAATTTCTTTCCACTAAGAAATTACTGGCACTTCCTGTCTGATCCATGAGGTAAAAATGGGATCTGTAAATATGCTGAAATTTCTTTTCTTAGTAAAATGTTGTTATAGGTTTGCCCTCTGGAATGAAATGAGCCATGCCAGGATATCACTTCATATAGTATTTGATGGGATGAAAAAGGGAGGTCTGTACTTACAATTCACTCTGAGATGCTTTTAATATCCTCTGATGCTTTAGAACTCAAACATTAGAGACCTTCTTCTGCAAAATGGTGAAGCATAAAAATCTAACATTACAATATTGATAGAAATAGAGATATACAGATTTAAACCTCCTTTTACCAGACAATATAAGTTGTTAGTAAGGATGGGATGGAATGGGATGGAATGGGATGGAATGGGATGGAATGGAATAGAATAGAATAGGATAGGATAGGATAGGATAGGATAGGATAGGATAGGATAGGATAGGATAGGATAGGATAGAATTAATCAGATTGCAAAAGACCTTTGAGATCATTGAGTCCAACCCATCACCCAACTCCATCTAATCAACTAAACCATGGCACCAAGCTCCCCATCCAGTCTCTTCCTAAACACCTCCAGGGATGGTGACTCCACCACCTCCCTGGGTAGCATATTCCAATGGACAGTCTCTCTTTCTGGGAAGAACTTCTTCCTAATATCCAGCCTAAAAATCCCCTGGTGCAGCTTGAGACTGTGTCCTCTTGTTCTGGTGCTGGTTGCCTGGGAGAAGAGACCAACCCCCTTTCTGGCTACAACCTCCCTTCAGGTAGTTGCAGAGAACAATAAGATCTCCCCTGAGCCTCCTCTTCTCCACACTAAGCAACCCCAGTTCCCACCAAGTGAAACTGTCTCTGGCAAAAACTTTTGCTCTTCTCTGAAGCAATTCTGTCGTCTTTAAACTTGTGGATTTGAAGGAGCACAGGAAGTGTCAGCTTAGAGTTGAAAATGAACAGGCTTTGTTTCTGGGTAACGAGTAGAAAATCACCAGAACATTTTTTTGCCCTCAGAATATGCTTAGGTAGCCAATTTTTCCAGACTACAGCTGATTCCAGTTATCACATTCAGTGTCATGCTCACTAGTTTCCACCAAAGCAATTTTCACATTACATATTTAATTTGCTTTGAAGCCTGACTGGGCTAATAAAATATTTGGTATTAATGGTTAGAGGCTCCATCTCCCATTGATCTTATGAATTAATAATTTCAAGTCTCCTGCTTGCACTTTAATTCACATTGCAAGGTAAGAATGCTCTTTGAACCACAAATAACTCTATTGCTGCACACATGCTTGACTGGATTGTACTCAGGGCTGACGCACCACAGCAGAATGGAAGCAGTGGTAGGCTGCTTCCCCTTGCTGCTCAGAAAAGACGTACAGGTGCCTTTCTGCTGGGTTGTGCCATATAAAACATGCAGTGTCAAATCATCTGTCAGGCAATCTAACAACTGCCATAGCAGGAGTTCTCAGGAAAACTAGCATCTAATGTCTGCTCACAACTCAGATCTGGTGTGCAGAGAAAGAGCAGCAGCACAAAAGCTTTCAGTTGCGCTCTGGCTGATGATTCTTTTTTCCACTCCATTTTTCTTACACAGACACTGACCCAGTAATAATAAGATAACAGGCATCATGACAGGCACAGCTGATGACTCACAGCTTTAAGGAGTTTTTCCTTTGGAACCAAAAGTAAAGAAAACTTCTCTTGCATTTTAATTCTCCCCCTGAATGTTGCGAGGAGCAAGGCAAGTTTGCTGAACCTGCTGCCAGAAACTGGCAGGTCCAGCGCCTTATACCCTCTGCAGGGAGTTCCCATGGCAACATCTTTAGCAGGAGTAAAAGGAATTACAGATAGAGATTTAATTATTTAATTTAATTTAATTTAATTCAATTCAATTTCATTTCATTTTTACTTTATTTTATTTCATTTTATTTTTAATTTACTTTATTTTATTTTATATTATTTTAGTTTTAATGTAACTTTATTTTTTTATTTAACTTTATTTTGTGTTTTCATTTTATTTTATTGAATGTTTAACTTTTATTTTATTCTTAAATTTTATTTATTATTTCATTTTGTATTTTTATTTTTATTTAACTTTATTTATTAATTTAATTCTTCGGTACATTTTATTATATTTTTATGTTTATTTTATTTATTTTTATTTTTTCTTTTATTGCTTAATTTTTAATTTTTATTTTATTTATTTTTTATTTAATATTTTACTTTATTTTTATTTTATTTTATTTTATTTTATTTTATTTTATTTTATTTTATTTTATTTTATTTTACTTTATTTTGTTTTATTTTATTTTATTTTACTTTATTTATTTTATTTTACCTTATTTTATTTAACTTTATTTTATTTTACTTTATTTTATTTTACTTTATTTCATTTTACTTTCTTTTATTTTTACTTTATTTTTTGCTCACTTCCTCTCCCCCTATCCCCCTACCCACCCCCCACCCTCATCCCCCTTCTCTGTTCCAGTTCAGAAAATGTGCTGCTCTCTAATCTTTAGGGCATTGAGAATTGCCACTGGGGCTACCCAGCTCTGCTTGTTGCATTTGAAGAGCCTGTCCTAGTTCCCTCCTGTCTCTTGGGTGTCTGATTTACGACATCAAACAAGTGAAGAAAGCAAAAGAGGCAAGAGAGACTTACAAGAGTGAAAGCTGTTGTTGGGAGGCAGCGGGGAAGATGCTAGCCCAGAGCTGCCTCCAGTTCAGGCACTTGACAAACACAGCATGTTTAATGTGTTGTTTCTTTAATTTGCCTGGAAGTTTGCAAGAAGCCAGGCTATAATCATTAAAGATAAGACATCCCACGTGAAATGTGGCACCGAGAAACACGTCTGCAGAATGTTGGCAGCTGGCTCGGATCTGTTGTTGGTGGTTGCTGCTGCCATGAGACTGATGGTGGCTGTGGCCACGTTTGATGATTGATAAAGGCATATAACTTCAGCAAGTTATCTGTGAGAAAACAACCAAGACTTGTGTTTCAGTCTGGAATCATAGAATCATAAAATCAACAAGGTTGGAAAAGACCTGCAAGATCACCAAGTCCAACCTGTCACCCAACACCTCATGACTACTAAACCATGGCACCAAGTGCCACGTCCAATCCCCTCGTGAACATCTCCAGGGACAGTGATTCCACCACCTCCCTGGGCAGCCCATTCCAATGGCTAACAACTCTTTGGAGAGGGAGAGAGACTCTCTTCTTTTCAATATTCCCCTGTTATGAAATTAGAGGCACAAACGAGGCCAAAATAGCACCAGAGAAGGTATTTATTAACAGACTAAAGTGGACAGGACAGAAGGAAGAGAGAGGGGAGGAAAAATAGAGACAGACAGAGAGGGACAAGAGGGAGAGAGAAGAGGAGAGGAATTATAGCACTCATCCATCCCGCAACATGGTTTAGATCTGTGGAGGAAGGGTGCTGCACCTTTGGCATGGAGGAGAGGTCATCCTTGTTGGCTGTGTGCAGGGGAGGGAGATATCCCTTCTTAAACACTTCCAGTGATGGTGACTCCACCACCTCCCTGGGCAGCACATTCCAATGGCCAATCTCTCTTTCTGGGAAGAACTTCCTAACATCCAACCTAAACCTCCCCTGGTGCAGCTTGATACTGTGTCCTCTTGTTCTGTCACAGGTTGCCTGGGAGAAGAGACTGACCCCCACCTGGCTACAACCTCCTTTCAGGGACTTGTAGAGAGCAATAAGTTCTCCTCTGAGCCTCCTCTTCTCCAGGCTAGAAGATGATCTTGTCTATGCACATTCCAGAGAGTCATTATCCAGTGTCCTCTTCCCAATACACATTAGCTATTGTCTGGGTGAGGAGCAAAGGTGATTTAATCTTTGTTGATTCACATCAAGAGAGACAAGGTTTAGTCTCTTACAACCTGGGTGAATTTATTGGGGAATTCAGCAAATATATCAATAAACCGCCATGCTAAAACTAATTAGGTTTTTTCACAGCATGCAGCTCTATTGGAAAGAAAACCACGATGCCTGACACATGACACACAGCTCTTTTGCAGGCTGTGGTGTCAGTGGGAGCATGAATGCTAGGTGCTCCTGCATAAATGTGGAATGGAGCACAAGCTCTGTGAGGAGAGGCTGAGGGAGCTGGGGTTGCTTAGTCTGGAGAAGAGGAGACTCAGGGGAGGCCTTATTGCTGTCTACAACTACCTGAAGGGAGGTTGTAGCCAGGAGGGGCTTGGTCTCTTCTCCCAGGCAACCAGCACCAGAACAGGAGGACAGAGTCTCAAGCTGCACCAGGGGAAGTTTAGGCTGGATGTTAGGAAGAAATTCTTTATAGAGGGAGTGATTGCCCATTGGAATGTGCTGCCCAGGGAGGTGGCAGAATCGCCATCACTGGAGGTGTTCAGGAGGAGACTTGATGGGGTGCTTGGTGCCACGGTTTAGTTGATTAGATGGTGTTGGGTAATAGGTTGGACATGATGATCTTGAAGATCTCTTCTAACCTGGTTCATTCTATTCTATTCTATTCTATTCTATTCTGTTCCGTTCCGTTCCGTTCCGTTCCGTTCCGTTCCGTTCCGTTCCATTCCATTCCATTCCATTCCATTCCATTCCAGGTTGATTATGACAGGACTGTTGCCACCTATAGTGAAGTCAGTGAGCATCCTTTTCCAGTCCATTGGGCTTTGAGTCAAGCCCAGGAAGAATAAGTGCATAGACCAGTTTCAATGGAGTGTTCCTGCTTACTGTAGGGGGATAGGACTAGGTGACTTCTAGAGGTCTCTTCTCACCCTATGCATTCTCTGATTCTCTCTATGATTCTGTGATTCTATGATTCTGCGACCAGGACAGCAGAGCTGGATACACCCATGCTGTGAAAGTAGAAAACTCTCCTTTTCCTCTCTATTGGCTCAAGGTGAGTTCACCCCTGTAGCAGGTTTAGTATTCATGCTCTGCCCCTGGGGCTGTTTTCTTCAAAGTGACACCTGAAAAAGAAAGAACAGATAGCCAAGTCTTAGATGCAGGGATTCTTAAGACAAAATCTGTCCTCTTGAAGAGATCTGGAGGGTACTCTCAGGCTCCTGATGAGCAGTTTGGGACAGCACCAGGGGCCATGCTTTGGTGTGGGAAAGTAAAATCCACTGCGTGATAAGACTGAGGATGTTTCAGGTTTATGTTTCTGAAAAACTAATGACTTGGAAGCAAAGCTTATGCAAGAAGTCCAGTTCTGGGCCCCTCAATTTAAGAAGGATATTGAGACTCTTGAATGTGTCCAGAGAAGGGCAAGAAGGCTGGGGAGAGGCATTGAACACAAGCCCTGTGAGGAGAGGCTGAGGGAGCTGGGGTTGCTTCGCCTGGAGAAGAGGAGGCTCAGGGCAGACCTTATTGCTGTCTCCAACTACCTGAAAGGAGGTTGTAAATAGGTGGGAGTTGGTCTCTTCTCCCAGGCAACCAGCAACAGAACAAGAGGACACAGCCTCAAACTGCACCAAGGGAAGTTTAGGCTTGAGGTAAGGAGAAAGTTCTTCACTGAGAGAGTTGGAATGTGCTGCCCAGGGAGGTGGTGGAGTCACCATCCCTGGAGGGGTTCAAAAAGGGATTGGATGTGGCACCTGAAGCCATGGTTTAGTTAGTCATGAGGTGCTGGGTGATAGATTGGACTTGATGATCTTAGAGGTCCAACCTTGTTGATTCTATGATTCTATGTCTGGTCTGAGAAACTGGGAAGTATGTCTGTGACCACATATGGGAGAAAAAGCTATGCTTCTATGCTTCCCTTAATCTTCCTGATGCTTGGTCTGGATGAACAGCAAGAATATGTCTGTTTACATTTTAATGTAAGCATTGCATTTCTGTTCTGTTTCTGTTCTAAATTCTATTCTAAATTCTGTTCTAAATTCTATTCTAAATCCTAATCCCAATCATAATCTTAATCCCAATCCCAATCCTAATCCTAATCCCAATCCTAAACCTGATATTAATCCTAATCCCAATCCTAATATTAATCCCAATCCCAATCATAATCATAATCTTAATCCAAATCCTAATCCCAATCCTAATACTAATCTTAATCCGAATAGAATAGAATAGAATAGAATAGAATAGAATAGAATAGAATAGAATAGAATAGAATAGAATAGAATAGACCAGGTTGGAAAAGACCTTCAAGATCATCGCATCCAACCTATCACCCAACACCGCCTAATCAACTAACCCATGTAACCAAGCACCCTGTCAAGTCTCCTCCTGAACACCTCCAGTGACAGCGACTCCACCACCTCCCCGGGCAGTCCATTCCAATGGGCAATCACTCTCTCTGTGTATAACTTCCTCCTGACCTCCAGCCTGAACTTCCCCTGGTGCAGCCTGTGACTGTGTCCTCTTGTTCTGGTGCTGGCTGCCTGGGAGAAGAGACCAACCTCTGAATCTCAATCTCAATCCTAATACTAATCCTAATCCCAATCCTAATCTTAATACCAATCCCAATCCTAATCCTAGTCTTAATCCTAATTTTAATCCTAATCCCAATCTCAATCCTAATTCTAATCCTGAAACCTTATTGATTCTATGATTCTATGGTAAGTAAGCGATGACCTCAAAGCTCAAGGCTCATAGTTTCAGTTTGAAAATTGCAGAAAAGGGAGAAACCAGAGGATCAGCAGTACCACACCATCCAGCTCTGCAGTGCTCTGCAACAGCAACACTTCAGGTAACTCTTCTTCTCATCCCACTGGCTGCTCAAGAGGCAGCTGTCACATCATGTCCCACACAGCTCATAGAATAGAATCATAGAATCAATAAGGTTGGAAAAGACCTCAGAGATCATCAAGTCCAACCTGTCACCCAACACTTCATGAGCAACCCCCTTTTGTGACCTCAGCCTCAAACTACAGAAAGGCTTCAATGCAAGCACATATATTTGGTTTTAGCATGCTTATTTAAGACATAAGAGCACTGAAAAGATGATTGAAGGATTATCCAGCAGAAATTACCCCAAATCAACATAATCAGGGTGGCAATATCTACAAGACTGTACTAATAGTTTTTACAAGAAGTTTAATTCTTTCCACTTGAACTGGTATACTTGAATTGAGACTGCAGAAACCCAAGGAAAGCAATTCATTTGTTGCTATTGCTGCTTTAAAAACCTTCCTGAAACTCTGGTAGGTTCTGGGATTTTTTTTTGTTCCCCAAAAGGTCTTCTTTCTTCATCTTTTATCTCAGTGAATAGCATGAGTCTGCCATGGCACAAACACAGTTTCAAAAGTGGAGGGTTTCTTCTGGTCCTCCACTGACTCAACTTATTCTCTCCTGCTGTTTCTGCTGAAAAGTACAGAATAACCAGGTTGGAAAAGACCTTTGAGATCATTGAGTCCAACCTATCACCCAACAACATCTAATCAACTAAACCATGGCACCATGTGCCTCTTTTTAAACACCTCCATGGACATCGACCCCACCACCTCGCTGGGCAGCACATTCCAATGGCCAATCTCTCTTTCTGGGAAGAACTTCTTCCCAACATCCAGTCTAAACCTCCCCTGGCACGGCTTGAGACTCTGTCCTCTTGTTCTGGTGCTGCTTGCCTGGGAGAAGAGACCATACCCCACCTGAATACAACCTTTCTTCAGGAAGCTGTAGGCAGCAATAAGGTCTCCCCTGGGGCTCCTCTTCTCCAGGCTAATCAACCCCAGCTCCCTCAGGCTCTCCTCATAGGGCTTGTGCTGGAGTACTCTCCCTGGCCTCGTTGCCCTTCTCTGGACACATTCAAGTATCTCAATGTCCTTCTTATACTGAAAAGCCCAGAACTGGACACAGGACTCAAGGTGTGGCCTAAGCAGTGCTGAGCACAGGGGCACAATGACTTCCCTGCTTCTGCTGGCCACACTATTCCTGATGCAAGCCAGGATGCCATTGGCCTTCTTGGCTACCTAGGCACACTGTTGGCTCATGTTCAGTCTACTGTCAACCACTACCCCCAGGTCCCTTTCTGCCTGGCTGCTGTCCAGCCACTCTGCTCCCAGCCTGTAGCACTGCATGGGGTTGTTGTGGCCAATGCGTAGAACCCGGCAGAGAGGGCTTTGCACAATGAAGCACATGGAAGATTTGTTCTTCCCTTTACAAATGCTGCAGATCAAAGAGCTGTTGTGGTTAAAAAAAAACTAGAGATAATGACAAAGCAGATGCTTGCAGTGTAATAAAGGTCTCATGTACTTAGATCACCAGTAATATTGATGTATACCTGTATGATTGGAACATCTCGCCATCCCATGAAATGTCAAACATTCTGTTAGTGCAGATAAACAATTAGGGTTTTTTTTTCTCCCTCAGAATATTTCACCAGAAGTTCTTCTATTATTCATGTATGAGCACTAACTGGAAAGAATAAAATACTCTCATGCAGTAGTAAAACTAATGAATCATGCAGTAAAGCCTCATCCCTGGAGGTTTTGAAGGCCAGGCTGGATGTGGCTCTGGGCAACCTGATGTATGTGGCTCTGGGCAACCTGAAGTAGTATGAGGGGTCCCTGCCCATAGCAGAGGAGTTGGAACTGGGTGATCCTTGAGGTCCCTTCCAACCTCAACAATTCTAAAGTTTAAGCACAAGACCTTAGGAAACCTAAGCAGTTACCATGGGCCAGCTGAGTCATAAGAAGTGGACAGAGGTGCATTTCATTTACAGCATGTGCAGGCTCCATCCTCTTTCAGATTCCCAGAGGAAGTATTGAATGACATTTACTTCAATCAAGGTATTTTTGGCATGCTGTTTTTTTGGTTCATTCTTTTGTAGATTGTTGTTGAAGGAAAAACTAAAATCATTTGTTGGTTTGTGTTCACTAATTTGTTTAGATTTTGTTTTTCAATCACAGAATCACCAAGGTTGGAAGAGACCTCAAAGATCATCAAGTCCAAACTGTCACCACAGACCTCATGACTAAAGCATGGCACCAGGTGCCACGTCCAATCCCCTCTTGAACACCTCCAGGAATGGTGACTCCACCACCTCCCTGGGCAGCACATTCCAATGGCCAATCTCTCTTTCTTCTAACATCCAGCCTGAACCTCCCCTGGCACAGCTTGAGACTCTGTCCTCTTGTTCTCATGCTGCTTGCATGGGAGAAGAGACCAACCCCCTCCTGGCTACAACCTCCCTTCAGGTCATTGTAGACAGCAAGAAGGTATTCCCTGAGCCTCCTCTTCTCCAGGCTAAGCAACCCCAGCTCCCTCAGCCTCTCCTCATAGGGCTGTGCTCCAAACCTCTCCCCAACTTTGTTGCCCTTCTCTGGACATGTTCCATCAAATTTGCCTATTGGGAGAAAGACCACCTTTAAATTTCCTACTTCCAATAAAGCAGATCCTTTACTCTCACTCCTGGCTATGTTGGCTTCCATTTAAAATCTCTCTGAATATGATCTGGAATATATTTAGTGCCATCAAGTCCTGAGGATTAAGAGTCTATTCTGTGTCACAAGGAATTCAAATGATGATTGAATCTGGAAGCTTATGAACTGATTTTGCCTATTATTAAATAGAAATATTCTTCTTATCACAGGATCAGAGGGATGTTGGTGGTTGGAAGGGAACTTCAAAGATCATTGAGTCAAACCCCCGTGACAGAGCAGGACCATAGGATCCAGGACAGGTCACAAAGGAACACATCCAGATGGGGCTTGAAAGGCTCCAGAGAAAGAGACTCCACAACCTCTCTGGGCAGCCTGCTCCAGTGCTCTGTGACCCTCACAGGGAAGAGGTTCCTCCTCATGTTTCCTGTGCTGTGGTTTATATCCATTACCTCTTGCCCTATAATAGGGTGCAAGTGAGCAGAGCCTGTCCCCTGCCCCCTTACATCTTAATTACTTTTGCTTTATGTTTAGGTCTTTAAAAAGACACATAAAAGAAGAAAAAAAAAAATACAAACCAGAAAGAAAAGCTATTTATTGCCATAAACCAGGTTATATAACCCAGAGTACACAATGAGCATAGCAGGAGCATTTTGCTAACAAGCCAAGAAAAGTATTTGGTAATTGCTTTCACGCTGGTGGATTTTTTACACTTATGAGAAGTGACCAAAGTCACCCAAGTGACCATAAAATCATAGAATCAGGCAGGTTGGAAAAGACCTCAGAGATCATCAAGTCCAACCTGTTACCTAACACCTCATGACAACTAAACCATAGCTCCAAGCGCCACATCCAATCCTTTTTTGAACACCTCCAGGGACGGTGACTCCACCACCTCCCTGGGCAGCACATTCCAATGGCCAATTACCCTTTCTGGGAAGATCTTTCCCCTCACCATTCTCTTTTATGGTTTGTAATACATAATTTTCCTCTACAAATGCAAAACTAAATTGATATTGATCTTTATTCTCAGCTTTGCTGGAGAAAAAAAACAGTAAGTGAGGGTTTTGGGTTTGTTTCCTTTCTCTTTTCATCCCTAAACTTTATGGCTAAGGTGGATCTTTTACTTGTAAATTTAAAATGCTTTGGGGTTTTGTCAGCTTTATTGGAACAACTCAATACCTTCTATGCATTTCTATTTTTATTCTCCTGCTTTAAAATCATTAAAGGTTTTATCTTTATTACATACCTCTGGGCTAGATCCCAGGCCTGTAGTTACCAATTGAAATGTTCTCTGTCGCATGTGGTTTTTGTGGTTTGGTTTGGTTTTTTTTCCCCCCCATGCTCTAAATTGATGCTCCAGACATGGAAAATCATGGGGCTGACAAAAGTTCAGCAGATCCTTGAGTAACTGTAAAACCAAGCACTGATACAGGCTGGGCAGGGACTGGCTTGAGAGCAGCCCTGAAGAAAAGGACTTGGGGGTGCTGGTGGATGAGAAGCTCAACAGGAGCCAGCAGTGAGTACTTGCAGCTCAGAAAGCCAATCACATCTTGGGCTGCAGCAAGAGCAACAGAGCCAGCAGGGTGAGGGAGGTGATTCTCCCCCTCTACTCCGCTCTGGTGAGACCACACCTGGAGTACTGTGTCCAGTTCTGGAGCCTCTATTACAGGAAGGATCTGGAGGTGCTGGAGTTTTTCCAGAGAATGGCCATGAGGATGATCAGAGGGCTGGAGCTGCTCTCCTATGAAGACAGACTGAGGAAGTTGGGGCTGTTCAGTCTGGAGAAGAGAAGGCTCCAAGGAGACCTAATTGTGGGCTTCCAGTACCTGAAGTGGGCTCCAAGAAAGCTGGGGAGGGACTTTGGAGGGTGTCAGGGAGTGATAGGACTGGGGGAAATGGAACAGAAGTAGAAATGTGTAGATTCAGATTGGCTGTTAGGAAGAAGTTCTTCCTCATGAGGGTGGTGAGACACTGGCACAGGTTGCCCAGGGAGGTGGTGGAAGCCTCATCCCTGGAGGTTTTTAAGGCCAGGCTGGATGTGGCTGTGAGCAACCTGCTGTGGTGTGAGGTGTCCCTGGCCATGGCAGGGGAGTTGCAACTGGCTGATCCTTGAGGTCCCTTCCAACCCTGATAATTCTATGATTCCATGAAAAAGAAACAAAACTAAAAACATTTAAAAATCAACAACTCTGAAGATAGATTCTAGGATACTGGCAGTTCATTTGAGGTCTGTGGTGACAGGTTGGACTTGATGATCTTTGAGGTCTCTTCCAACCTTGGTGATTCTGTAATTCATAGAGGTAATATCTACGAGCAAGCTGAGGAGATAGTATCAAAAGTTGTCTCTGAGATCTACTTAACAAAGTGCTTTCTACTAAAGACAGGTGGGGAAAAAAATAGCAGAGCAGATACTGATCTTTCCAGCAGCTTTGGGAAAGAATATTTATAGAATAGAATAGAATAGAATAGAATAGAATAGAATAGAATAGAATAGAATAGAATAGAATAGACCAGGTTGGAAGAGACCTCCAAGATCATCACGTCCAACCTATCACCCAACACCACCTAATCAACTAACCCATGCAACCAAGCACCCTGTCAAGTCTCCTCCTGAACACCTCCAGTGACGGTGACTCCTCCACCTCCCCGGGCAGTCCATTCCAATGGGCAATCACTCTCTCTGTGTAAAACTTCCTCCTGACCTCCAGCCTAAACCTCCCCTGGCGCTATTGTACTAAAATTTTAATCATGATATTGGTTTGTCTGTGGCAGGCAGGTGCAATTCCCTCACCACTGAAGATAATTAAGGATGTGAGTTGACAGCAGAACAGGTCCCGGGAAGAACCTTAAGCTATGGGAGAGGGACAAAAAAATCACTTAATGCTAGGCTCACAAGAAACAGGGAATTGTGTCAAATGATGTTGATTCATTGACTCCAATACCAATTAATCACTCTTTTTTTTAAGGGCAAATGTGCAGCAGGAACTAAATGAATTGCTTTCTTAATGTAGCAATATCTTTCATTAACAACAAATAGCTGAGATTACCAGAGGATTTGTGGAGTAAGGGGTGCAATAATTTGCAACAAGTGAAACTGTTCTCCATTACTGCCAGATTTCAGCTGTAGAATTTAGCTTAGGTGAATTATTAATGCTATTAAATTGTTAAGAAGAACCAGTTAAAGATTTCAGACATGGATTCACTCAGACATGCAGTGCTGAAAAGGACAATCTTGAACTATAAGCTGTGAGTACTGCATAGGTGCTGGTTTAATTCCAGCTATTTAGCCAAGTTTCATTTAAAAAGGGATTTGGCAAGCTTGTTGCTTTCTGGTAATAAAGACTGGAGATGGTGGAATGGAATGGAATGGAATGGAATGGAATGGAATGGAATGGAATGGAATGGAATGGAATGGAATGGAATGGAATGGAATGGAATGGAATGGAATGGAATGGAATGGAATGGAATAAACAAGGTTGGAAGAGACCTTTGAGATCATCACGTCCAACCTATCACCCAACACCATCTAATCAGCTAAACCATGGCAACAA
Organism: Melanerpes formicivorus; assembly: GCF_026170545.1. Lineage (NCBI taxonomy): Eukaryota > Metazoa > Chordata > Aves > Piciformes > Picidae > Melanerpes > Melanerpes formicivorus. The sequence continues at coordinate 191,670 of NW_027142542.1, forward strand.
ACACCCTATCCAGTCTCTTCCTAAACACCTCCAGTGATGGCAACTCCAGAATAGAATAGAAAGAATAGAATAGAGTAGAATAGAATAGAATAGAATAGAATAGAATAGAATAGAATAGAATAGAATAGAAGAATAGACCAGGTTGGAAGAGGCCTTCAAGATCATCACATCCAACCTATCACCCAGCACTGTCTATCAACTAAACCATGGCACCAAGCACCCCATCAAGTCTCCTCCTAAACACCTCCAGTGATGGCGAGAATGGAATGGAATGGAATGGAATGGAATGGAATGGAATGGAATGGAATGGAATGGAATAGAATAGAATAGAATAGAATAGAATAGAATAGAATAGAATAGAATAGAATAGAATAGAATAGAATAGAATAGAAAGAATAGACCAGGTTGGAAGAGACCTTCATGATCGTCACATCCAACCTATCACCCAACACCATCTATCAACTAAACCATGGCACCAAGCACCCCATCAAGTCTCCTCCTAAACACCTCCAGTGATGGAGAAAATAGAATAGAATAGAATAGAATAGAATAGAATAGAATAGAATAGAATAGAATAGAATAGAACAGAACAGAACAGAACAGAACATGGAGGGAAAGGAGAGAAGAACTCCAGGTAAGGAAGTTCCATTTCTACTTCTGTCACTGATTGGTCTTACTAATATGTTTTCTGAATTCCTTCCTTTCTGGGACATCCTTATAACTACTTGTGCAGCAATGCAAGAATGTTAAAAGCTTGCAAAACCAACAGCAGTGTTTATGGTTGCAAATAATTGAGCCTCAGTAAAGATACCCTGGAATATCTCAGTTGCTCTTATAGCTGGTAACCAACCATTACCAACATCATCAGCAACCATCTCCATAGAGACTGGATGGGGTACTTGATGCCATGGTTTAGTTGATTAGGTGGTGTTGGATGATAGGTTGGACTCGATGATCTCAAAGGTCTTTTCCTACCTGGTTAATTCTATTCCATTCCATTCCATTCCATTCCATTCCATTCCATTCCATTCCATTCCATTATATTCTATTCTTCTATTCTATTCTATTCTATTCTATTCTATTCTATTCTATTCTATTCTATTCTATTCTATTCTATTCTATTCTATTCATTATGCAAAAAAACTGCCAAAATTTGGCTGTTGGCAAACTATCAGTGAACTAAAAAAAAAAATCACACAACCTTCACTGCATAACACAACCAATCTAGATACTCATGCAAAGTTACATAAATAGAATGGATGAGAAGCTCAACAGGAGCCAGCAGTGAGAACTTGCAGCTCAGAAAGCCAATCACATCCTGGGCTGCAGCAAGAGAAGCAGAGCCAGCAGGGTGAAGGAGGTGATTCTCCCCCTCTACTCCACTGTGGTGACACCCCACCCAGAGTACTGTGTCCAGTTCTGGAGCCTCTATTACAGGAAGGGTCTGGAGGTGCTGGAATGTGTCCAGAGATGGGCTACAAGGGTGAGCAGAGGGATGGAGCTGCTGTTCTGTGATGTCAGACTGAGGGAGTTGGGGCTGTTCAGTCTGGAGAAGAGAAGGTTCTCAGGATACCTTATTGTGGCCTTCCAGTATCTGAAGAAAGCTGGGGAGGGACTTTTGAGGGTGTCAGGGAGTGATAGGACTGAGGGGAATGGAACAAAACTAGAAATGGGGAGATTCAGACTGGATGTTAGGAAGAAGTTCTTCACTGTGAGGGTGGTGAGAGACACTGGAACAGGTTGCCCAGGGAGGTGGTGGAAGCCTGATAATTTTTAAGGGCAGGCAGGATGTGGCTGTGAGCAACCTGCTGTAGTGTGAAGTGTCCTTGCCCATGGCAGGGGGGTTTGGAACTACATGATCTTTGAAGTCCCTTCCAACCCTAACAATTCCATGATTCTATGATTCTAATTTTCTAAATGGAATTGATGTTCTAGTCAGAAGGTGATGGAGAAGCAGCTTTCCCAACAGAAAATTGCTGCTTGATGAAAAGCAAGCCAGTGCAATCCTGTGACATCCTACATATTCCTGCTCACTTGGGCATGGTTTCATCAGCTCCTGTCTTGTTCCTGGAAGAGAGCAGACATTATTATTATTTTTTTTTTTCAGCTTAAAACCATAGCCTCAAGCCTACTGGGACCAATCAGCTCATTTATTGCAAGAGACTGAATTAAATACCCACTGTTCTAGCAAGCACTGTAGCTATCGTCAAAGGCGTCTTTAGCCCACGAGGCATGTAATTACTAGTGCTGGTCCATAAGGGAGCTTCATCCTGAGGGATTTTGATTATCCCTCGTAAACATTGCCCCTGTAATTGATGGTTGATGCTACTTTAAAGATGCTCAATTTCTTGCATATGGGATACTGAGGCTTCCAGAGGATGGGAATTTAGGAAGGAGGTTGACTTGCTGGAACAAGTCCAGAGAAGGGCAACAAAGTTGGTGAGGGGTTTGGAACACAAGCCCTATCAGGAGAGGCTGAGAGAGCTGGGATTGCTTAGCCTGGAGAAGAGGAGACTCAGGGGAGACCTTATTGCTGTCTACAACTATCTGAAGGGAGGTTGTAGACAGGCAGATGTTGCTCTCTTCTCCCAGGCAGCCAGTACCAGAACAAGATGACATACATGGAAAGAATAAACATGGAAAGAATAAACCAAACCAGGTTGGAAGAGACCTTTAAGATCATCGCGTCCAACCCATCAACCAATCCAACTCACCCAAACAGCTAACCCATGGCACCAAGCACCCCATCAAGTCTCCTTCTGAACACCTTCAATGACGGCAACTCCACCACCTCCCCGGGCAGCACATTCCATAGCACAATCACTCTTTCTGTATAGAACTTCTTCCTAACATCCAACCTAAACCTCCCCTGGCGCAGCCTGAGACTGTGTCCTCTTGTTCTGGTACTGGGTGCCTGGGAGAAGAGACCATCATCAGCCTGTCTACAACCTCCCTTCAGGTAGTTATAGAGAGTTGTAGAGAATAGTCTCAGGCTGCGCCAGGGGAGGTTCAGGTTGGGTGTTAGGAAGAAGTTCTATACAGAAAGAGTGATTGCCCATTGGAATGGGCTGCCCAAGGAGGTGGTGGAGTCACCATCACTGGAGGTGTTCAGGAGGAGACTTGATGGGGTGCTTGGTGCCATGGGTTAGTTGTTTGGGTGGGCTGGATTGGTTGATGGGTTGGACGCGATGATCTTGAAGGTCTCTCCCAACCTGGTTTGGTTTAGTTTGGTTTGGTTTTTATGTTCAATACTCTTGAATTCATGCACTTGACATGGGATATGCTATTTCTACCAGAATGCTGGCTCTTCAGCTGAGGGCTGGGTGTTAAGAGCAGGGGGACAGGCTCTGCTCAGCTGCACCCTGGGATAGGACAAGAGACAATGGATAGAAAGTACAGCACAGGAGGTTCCACCTCAACATGAGGAGAAACTTCTTTGCAGTGAAAGTCACAGAGCACTGGAACAGGGTCCCAAGAGTAGTTGTGGAGTCTCCTTCTCTGGAGACTTTCAAGACCCATCTGTTCCTCTGTGACCTGTGCTAGATTCTCTAGTCCTGCTCTGGCAGGGGGGCTGGACTCAAAGAACATCAGAGGTCCCTTCCAACTTCTAACATCCTGTAACTATTCTTGCAGCTATTTGTGACTTCTGCTTTCCTTGCAGTAAGAAAAGTAAACAAGTCAGAGCAAGCTCTGCCACGAATAAGACAGTATAGCAATAAAAGACTCCAGATAGCTTTCCTCTTACAGATGAATCTTCAAAGCCAAGTGCAACTGGAAAGAAGCGCTGTACTATGTGGATATGTTCCCTCTGAGCATCACTGGAACTTTCATCTGCTTCCTCCTCTGAAAGCTTCTGTTCTGAAAAGAATCTTGTGCATGAATAGAAACCAAAGCACTCATGAAGAGTGACTGAAGAAGCTGGGGTTGGTTAGTTTGGAAAAGAGGAGGCTGAGGGGAGACCTCATTGCTCCCTACAACTCCCTGAAAGGATGTTGTAGAGAGGCTGGTGCTGGTCTCTTCTCACAGGTAATTAGGGATAGAACAAGAGAGAATGGCCTCAAGCTGCAGCAGGGTAGGTTTAGACTGGACAGCAGGAAAAAATCTTTCCCAGCAAGAGTGATCAGGGATTGGAATGTGCTGCCCAGGGAAGAGGTTGAGTCACCAAGCCTGGATGTGTTTAAAGGTGGTTTGGATGTGGTGCTTGGGGCTATGGTTTAGGGGTGAACCTTACAGAGTAGGGTTATCAGTTGGACTTGGTGGTGCTGAAGGTCTTTTCCAACCTGAATGTTTCTGTGATGTTGTCTCTTACTCCTGAATATGAAGTGACCTTAAACTGGAGCCCTGCTTCTCCATTTATGTTCTCCTGCAATGACCTTGATAGAAAAACAACTATCATTTTGGTGGCCATGGGAGACATTAAAAACTCATCTGGAGGCTTGAACAAAGGTCAGTGAAGTTTCTAGACTTCAAGAATGGGAGCTGAAAAAGCAGTGACTTAGAGGTGGTAGAAACCACCAGTAAAAAAAATGCAGGTGCAGTATGGATCCAGATAAATGCAACAGCACTCAAAAGCATAACGTAAAACACTTTTCATTTACATCATGAGATGGTTTTTCGCAATTAGCATAGCCAGCAGGTTGAGGGAGGTGATTCTCCCAATCTGGTCTGCTCTGGTGAGACCCCCCCTACTCTGCTCTGGAGTACTGTGTCCAGGTCTGGAGCCCCTATTACAGGAAGGATTTGGAGGTGCTGGAATGTGTCCAGAGAAGGGCCACGAGGATGAGCAGAGGGCTGGAGCTGCTCTGCTATGAGGACAGACTGAGAGAGTTGGGGCTGTTCAGTCTGGAGAAGAGAAGGCTCTGAGGAGACCTAATTGTGGCTTTCCAGTACCTGAAGGGGGCTACAAGAAAGCTGGGGAGGAACGTTTTAGGGTGTCAGGAAGTGATAGGACTAGGGGGATGGAAAAAACCAAATTAGAAATGAGTAGATTCATCTTGGATGTTAGGAAGAAGTTCTTCCTCATGAGGGTTGTGAGACATTGGCACAGGTTGCCCAGGGAGGTGGTGGAAGCCTCATCCCTGGAAGGCTTTAAGGGCAGGCTGGATGTGGCTGTGAGCAACTTGCTGTAGTGTGAGGTGTCCCTGCCTGTGGCAGGGGGTTTGGAACTGGATGATCCTTGAGGTCCCTTCCATCCCTAGCAATTCTATGATTCCATAATTATGTATATTTACAAACAGGTGGACTTTTTTATTCAGTTATCTTGAGTCTCTCAGCATCTTTACTACTTATGGGCTATGGAAAAACAACCAGAATGAATGAGGTGTGTAACACCCCAAAGCATTTTGAACTTCTTCCTGATTATTGGAGAAAACATTGTTTAAGCCCAGCTGGCAGTTGCCAAGCGAGAGCTGGTGTGCTCATCTTCTCCCAGGGATGCCTTCCAGTCCTTCCTGTGGCTGCAGCCAGGGAATAGTAGATGCTTTGGCAGCAGCATGGAAGATTTTTTGAAATAGATTTTTCAATACACAGGGTCCCCCATCAGCCATCCTTGATGCACTCTGCAGGGAAGCTGGCTCAGGCACCTCCTGCACTTTCCCGCTATGCACTCCGGAAAGAAGCAAGAGAATAATTTCAGCCTGAGAAATCCATCAGCTCTGGAATACCTAGTATGAAATTACTTCAGCTAGGAAGAAGATTTCTGCAGCTCCTTTTGGATTGGAATTTGGAATAAAAAACATGTTTCAAAGAGACTTTATTTCCACCTGCTTGTCAGCTGCCATGAAAGTCACAGAAATATTCAAGTGGGAAAAGACCCTCAGGACCACCAAGTCAAACTGATAACTCTACTCTATATGGTTCACCCCCCAAACCATAGCCCCAAGCACCACATCCAAACCACCTTTAAGCACATCCAGGGCTGGTGACTCAACCACTTCCCTTTGGCAGCACATTCCAATGCCTGACCACTCTTGTTCTGCAAAACTTCTTCCTACAGTCCAGTCTAAACCTACCCTGCTGCAGTTTGAGGCCATTCTCTCTTGTTCTATCCCTAATTACCTGTGAGAAGAGACCAGCACCAACTTCTCCACAACCTCCTTTCAGGGAGTTGTAGAGAGCAATGAGGTCTCCCTTCAGCCTCCTCTCTTCTAAACTAACCATCCCCCAAACAAAATGAGCAGAGATATACAACACAGAGTTCCTGCCAAGTCCTTTTGTGTTCTTCCTTCACCCTGGCACTGGATATTATTCTGTTAGCAATCACCTGGGATCATAGAGGTTGCAATGTCCATTGAATTGCATTGTAGTTTCTTAGCTCCCTTCACTCTGCACACACATGTTTAGGCATGTGTGCCAATGAAGATCATTCAACTACATAAACCAGTGATTCTCTGCAGCCATTCTATTTCCCAGTTCCTGCATAAAAGGCATCGACTTGATAGTAAGTGAATTGAAGCCCTGTGAGGAGAGGCTGAGAGAGCTGGGTTTATTTAGCCTGGAGAAGAGGAGGTTCAGGGGAGACCTTATTGCTCTCTCCAACTACCTGAAGGGAGGTGGTAGCCAGGTGGGGGTTGGTCTCTTCTCCCAGGCAAGCAGCAGAGGAATAAGAGGACACAGTCTCAAGCTGTGCCAGAGGAGGTTTCGGCTGGATGTTAGGAAGAAATTATTCATAGAGAGAGTGGTTGCCCATTGGAATGTGCTGCCTGGCAAGGTGGTGGAGTCATCATCACTGGAGGTGTTCAAGAGGAGACTTGATGGGGTGCTTGGTTGCATGGTTTAGTTGATTAGATGGTGTTCGATGATAGGTTGGAAACGATGATCATAAAGGTCTCTTCCATCCTGGTCTCGTCTCGTCTCGTCTCGTCTCGTCTCTTCTCGTCTCTTCTCTTCTCTTCTCTTCTCGTCTCGTCTCGTCTCGTCTCGTCTCTTCTCTTCTCTTCTCTTCTCTTCTCTTCTCTTCTCTTCTCTTCTCTTCTCTTCTCTTCTCTTCTCTTCTCTTCTCTTCTCTTCTCTTCTCTTCTCTCTTCTCTTCTCTTCTCTTCTCTTCTCTTCTCTTCTCTTCTCTTCTCTTCTCTTCTCTTCTCTTCTCTTCTCTTCTCTTCTCTTCTCTTCTCTTCTCTTCTCTTCTCTTCTCTCCGAACCTCTCCTCTCCTCTCCTCTCCTCTCCTCTCCTCTCCTCTCCTCTCCTCTCCTCTCCTCTCCTCTCCCTCTCCTCTCCTCTCCTCTCCTCTCCTCTCCTCTCCTCTCCTCTCCTCTCCTCTCCTCTCCTCTCCTCTCCTCCTCTCCTCTCCTCTCCTCTCTGAACCTCTCCTCCTCTGAACCTCTCCTCTCTGAACCTCTCCTCTCCTCTCCTCTCCTCTCCTCTCCTCTCCTCTCCTCTCCTCTCCTCTCCTCTCCTCTCCTCTCCTCTCCTCTCCCTCTCCTCTCCGAACCTCTCCTCTCCGAACCTCTCCTCTCCGAACCTCTCCTCTCCTCTCCGAACCTCTCCTCTCACGAACCTCTCCTCTCTCTCGAACCTCTCCTCTCCTCTCCTCTCCTCTCCGAACCTCTCCTCTCCTCTCCGAACCTCTCCTCTCCTCTCCGAACCTCTCCTCTCCTCTCCGAACCTCTCCTCTCCTCTCCTCTCCGAACCTCTCCTCTCCGAACCTCTCCTCTCCTCTCCTCTCCGAACCCTCTCCTCTCCGAACCTCTCCTCTCCGATACCTCTCCGAACCTCTCCGAACCTCTCCTCTCTTCTCTCCGAACCAAACCGAACCTCTCCGAATCTCTCCTCTCTGAACCTCTCCTCTCCGAACCTCCTCCTCTCCTCTTCTCTTCATAAAGGGTGTTTTTTGTTTAGGCTTCCACCCTGCTTTGTGCTTGTTACTTGGTTACTGTTTGGGTTTTCTAAAAACCTGTATAAAATGCTGCCCTTTGAAAATTTTCTCTTTGGAAAACAGTTTCCTAGCAACAATGCATTTATCATTCTCAGGCAAAGGAATGACATATTGCCCACCCAGATATACTAATTGTAATCTCCCCCCCCCCCCCATGTTTTCTTTCTATTTTTACTTCGGTTGTGGTTTGTTTTGCTTTTATTCAGACAGGGACATAGCATGCACTCGAGGCAACATTAAATTAGAAGGAAGAGATTATAAAAGGCACAATGGCAAGCACAGTTGGGCAAAAAAGCTAATCATATTCCTTCGTGTATGATGGGAGGCTTTTCCCCACCAGAAAGGCTGTTGCTGACACCAAGACAAACTAATAATTCCCATACACCTAGAGCTGATTAGTGTTTATCATTTTTAAACAGCAAGCAGGTAGAATGAGGTCTATTTAACAATGCTTCCCTACAACTCTGAAAATGTTTTGTAATGGATCACAGAATCAGAGGATGTTAGGGGTTGGAAGGGACCTCTGAAGATCTTTGAGTCCAACCCCCTTGCCAGAGCAGGGACCATAGGAATCCAGCACAGGTCACACAGGAACACATCCAGATGGGGCTGGAAAGTCCTCCAGAGAAGGAGACTCCAACAACCCCTTCTGGGCAGCCTATTCCAGTGCTCTGTGATCCTCACAGTGAAGAAGTTCCCCCCTCATGTTGAGGCAGAACCTCCTGTGCTGTAGTTTATATCCATCGCTCCTTGTCCTACCCCAGGGTGCAACTGAGCAGAGCCTGTCCCTTCCCTCAGATATTTATAAAACATCTATTAAATCCCCTCTCAGTCTTCTCTTCTCCAGACTAACAAGCCTCAGGTCTCTCAGCCTCTCCTCATGGGGCAGTGCTCCAGTCCCTTAATCATCCTGGTAGCTCTCAATGGAAGCATATCCCATCTTTGTTAACACCAGAGATGCATCCTCAGGTGCTCCCTGATGCCTCCAAAGAGAATTTGGATTCCTGTGTGACCTGTGCTAGATTCTATGGGGGCCTGCTCTGGCAGGGGGTTGGATTGGATGATCTTTGGAGTTCCCTCCCAACCCCTTGCATCCTGTGATGCTGTAATTCTTCCAATGCTGAAATGCCTCTGGAATCAATAGCATGACAAGAATGTTCATTCTAAAATCTATACATGAATGGTTTATTATGCTTCCTATCATCCTTTCCTCTATACTGGCACCAGGCTGGATGTACATTACTTGAAATCATTTGATCACAAGTGTTCAGCTGCATCACACTGGACTTTGAGGTTTGTATTACCTCTTTTCAGCCCAAGCTTTCCTGCCTTCTTTTTTTTCTCAGTGATCAGTGAGGCAAACAATTTGTGTAGGCTTCAGAAAGCAAAATACATTGTGGGACTAGCAGGAGATAACAAATGGGTTTTAAATGAGAGGACAAAATCCATTATGGGTGAAGAACAAATCTTATTTCTATATTTCTTGTTAATTACACAAATCATCACTTACAAACTGTGCTCACAGTATTAGCCTTCACTGCTGCACAGCCAGAAAATTAAGTAAGAAATGTTAAATAACTTTCATACTGTATTTCAAATAGCTCATAATTGTTTTTACCAGCTTCTCTTTTAGGTTTTTTTTTCCCATTATATCTTTGTCTGCAGAGAAGCAGGAGGAAAATTAAAGCAGAGAGTCAGCTGTGGATTCTGAATCCTGGGAGATGTGCTGCCCATGAATTGCCCAATTTAATAAAATGGAGGAAAAAAAAAGCAGTACAGAAAAATTATATGGAATGGAATGGGAATGGAATGGAGTAGAATAGAATAGAATAGAATAGAATAGAATAGAATAGAATAGAATAGAATGGAATAGAAATGGAATAGAATAGAATAGATTAGATTAGAATAGAATTAACCAGGTTGGAAGAGACCTCAAAGATCGAGTCCAACCTATCACCCAACACCATCTAATCAACTAAACCATGGCACCAAGCACCCCCTCCAGTCTCTTCCTAAACACCTCCAGTGATGGTGACTCCACCACCTCCCTGGGCAGCACATCCCAATGGCCAATCTCTCTTTCTATGAAGAACTTCTTCCTCCACCTCCAGCCTAAACCTCCCCTGGTGCAGACTGTGTCTTGTCCACCTGGCTACAGCCTCCCTTCAGGTAGTTGTAGAGAGCAAGAAGGTCTCCCCTGAGCCTCCTCTAGCTCCATCCTCTGATTATTTTCTGCCCTGTAATCACTGTCATGGTCTTCCTTTTAACTCTCTAATGTTTCTAGTTGATTCAATCAAACAACCTTGTTGTGAGGCTTTGAAGGATGAATTCTTTAGGTTTGACAAGATCTGAGCAGAAAGAGGGAAGTCTTGGACTTGATGATCTTTGAGGTCTCTTCCAACCTTGGTGATTCTATGATTCTGTGATTCTGTGACTGTTATGAAGTCTTGGGGGGTAGGTTAGACTTGATGATCTTTGAGGTCTTTTCCAGCCTTATTGATTCTATGATTCTATGAATTAGACTCCTTAATGGCAGCTGAACATTGAACAGGGAGAAATGCAAAGCTTTGCCATATCAGAGGGAGCAATTTAAAACTCCTCACATATACAAAAAGTCCTAAGAAGGGCAATGAACATTATTAAAGTCAAGAAGATGAAGAACTTCCCTACAAAGAAAGATTAAAAGCAGCAGGATTAATTAGTTTGAAGGGGTGAGTGGGATAGGTCATTTAAGAGAGTGAAAGCTGATATGATAAAGATATATGTTGAATTAGAAACTCTGAAAGAGAAGGCTAGGTCCAGAGCCCTTCCCACAGAACAGCTATGGGAAAGCTTTCACTGACAGAAAGAGTGTTAGATTTGAAATGGTTGAGGGAAATGTGTTTTTTTCTGCCAAGTGCCACTAACAGGTCAAATTCCCTGTGGAATAAGCTGTTCTTTCTTATTGTGTAGGAACTCCACAGCTCCCCTAACAAAAAGTAATTGCTCCCAAGATATCTGGTATTATGGATTCTACCTCCCTCCAAAGCATCAGTTATCCTCTGTTCCCAGAGACACAATGTTGAGATGTCAGCTGCTCCAGCAAGGCAAATCCGCTGCTTCTGCATCTGGTTGAAGACCCCAGAGTGAGAGCAGGGAAAATTCCTTGTTCTTGAGGCTGGTGTAGGGAGAAATAGGGCTCAGAGGGCCTAGAATTTCCCTGCAGTGGCATTTCCTCTTCCCAAACCAGCATTTTTTGAATACCATTCTGTAAAGTGTTGTGTACTCTGATTTATATCCAGGAGAGTAATTTAAGCTTAACTTTGGCTTTTCAAATGTCTTTAACTAAGACCCTCTCTGGATTTTCCTTCATGACTCTTTTCCACCTCCTTCTTCTAATAACAATGCTACATTAGTGTCTTCTCTCCTTGATGAGGTGTGGGATTTACTGTGTCCAGTTCTGGGCCCCACAGTTTAAAGAAAGATGTTGAGTTGCTGGAACATGTCCAGAGAAGGACAATGAGGCTGGGGAGGGGTCTGGAGCACAAGCCCTATGAGGAGAGGCTGAGGGAGCTGGGGTTGCTTAGCCTGGAAGAAGAGAAGTCTCAGAGGAGACCTCAGTGCTGCCTACACCACTACCTGAAGGGTAATCAACTAAACCATGGCACCAAGTGCCTCATTCAGTCTCTTCTTAAACACCTTCAGGGATGGTGACTCCACCACCTCCCTGGGCAGCAAATTCCAATGGCCAATCTCTCTTTCTGGGAAGAACTTCTTCCTAACATCCAGCCTAAACCTCCCCTGGCACAGCTTGAGACTCTGTCCTCTTGTTGTAGTGCTGGTTGCCTGGGAGAAGAGACCTGGCTGCAACCTCCTTTCAGGTACTTGTAGACAGCAACAAGTTTGGTTTGTTTGTGGTTTGTTATGGGTTTGGTTTTGTTTCCCTCAGGGATAGAGACTAAAAATTTTATGTCTAAGAGAAGGCTGGCTTCAGTCTTAATTCTGGTGTAAGAAATTACTCACTTTCATGAGTATTCAAATCACTGACAGGAAAAAAAGGAACAAGAAAGAAAGGGGGAAAAAGATTACGTAAATAAAAGCAGCAGGAAGTTTGGATAAGTGGTGATTTTACAAGCCTGGTTAAGCATGGTAGGGCAGTTAAACAGCCCAGTCAAGTATGGCTGATTGATTTTTAATCTGCAAATTGTTATTGACTGTGCCTGTTGGCTGCAGGTTGTTGTTAAAATCAAGAGTGCTGTGGCATTCTGTTTAGAGAACAGTGGCTGCATAATAAAATTTCTATCTTCCCCCCCCCCCTCCCCCCCCCCCCATGAAAAGCAAGCAATTGGTATTAGTGACTTCATCACAAAGAGCAAGAGCATGCTAAAAAGGTGCCAGAGATGCCAAGCTGAAAAGCACCATAAACAGGAAGATTGTGATATTGCACAGGAAGAGCTGGAGGCCCTCAAAGCCTGGAGTAAACGAGCATGAGCTCAGAGAAATGGGACAAGTAGCAGCACATTATGCAGAGTACACACAGGACTTTTTGATCAAGTGGGAACTCTCTAGATGCAAGATTTCAAAATTCAGTCCAGGCCACTAATGCACAGTTGCTCTGTTGGGCATGTTGGGCAACCTCAGAGTCACAGAATGCCAGGTTGGAAGGGATTCCAAGGATCATCTGGTCCAGCCTTTAATGAGTTGAATGATTTGATTTGATTCTCAGCATTGGCTTGGCCACAGCCCTTGAGTCCTGTCTCCAGATCTGGGCCCCTCAATTTAAGAAGGACATTGAGACTCTTGAATGTGTCCAGAGAAGGGCAACAAGGCTGGGGAGGGGGGGTCTGGAGCACAGCCCTATGAGGAGAGGCTGAGGGAGCTGGAGTTGCTTAGACTCCAGAAGAGGAGGCTCAGAGGAGACCTTGTTGCTGTCTACAACTACCTGAATGGGGGTTGTAGCCAGGTGAGGGTTGGTCTCTTCTCCCAGGCAATTAGCACCAGAATGAGAGGACACAGTCTCAAACTGCGCCACGGGAAGTTTAGACTGCAGGTGAGGAGAAAGTTCTTCACAGAAAGAGCTACTGACCATTGGAATGTGCTGCCCAGGGAGGTGGTGGAGTCCCCCAACCCTGGAGGTGTTCAAAGAAGGAATGGATGTGGCACTTGAAGCCATGGTTTAGTTAGTCATGAGGTGTTGGGTATTAGGTAATAGGTTGGACTTGATGATCTCTGAGGTCTTTTCCAACCTGGTTGATTCTATGATTTGATTCTTCTCCATCTTGCTGCTTCCCTAACATTAGAAGGAAGGCAAACAGCAAGGATTGCACTCACACTTTATAGTATTGTTTCCAAGCTTTAAGTGGTGAGAACTAAATGAATAATTATTTGCCATTTTTTGCTATTGAGGGACAGGAAATATCAGCACCAACAGCTCAGAAGTGTCATCTCTGAGGATGCTGTGTGTGCACACCTACAGCAGTGTTTGCTAATACCTGGAGACTGCTGTGTGGGCATTCAGTCCCTGTGCAGCACTGATAAATGTACAGTCACAGCTATTTCCCACGAGGTTCAGAAAGAAACTCATTTAAGAGTGAAGCAGAGTGGATATCATCAACAGATGTGGGCTTTGCTTGGGGATGTTCACCACCTGCAAGCTTTTGCCGTGGGTGAAACAGAGCATGGCCAGCCTCTTATCATTCATCTTTTATCTTTGTTGTGCAGGCTCCAAAACCTCTGCAATTTCTCAGTGGTTTTTTTTTCCTTTAGATTGGATCTGGGAAACTAATGGAAACCTAGAAAAAAAAAAATAAAATTAAATGGATCACTAATTTGGTGCTCATTAAAATCCAATCTGGTAAAAAAAGACCTGTAAGTGCACACCCATTAGCCTCAAGACTGCACAGAAAGTCCCCTTTCAACTGTCCAAGAGGTTAAATTCAGAGTCAGCACACACAATTAATGAGGCTGCTGTTAAAGCCCTCGAGAGGTCTGCTTTAAACACATCTGCTTGCCTAGCTAATATCCTGGACAAATGAAATCATTGCCTTGCAAATATTTATTAATACATATTTTATGTCAATTGCTTCCACCAATGCTTGGAGTCTGGGATTCTCCACTGAAAGCTGAAGGCAGGGATTTCTATTAGCAAGCATTCTGTTTTCTCAAAATCCTTGAAATCCATCATCAAATCCATCCAATGTTAGGATTTTGTGTAGGGTTTTGTTTCCCCCCCGAGCCTTAACTTTACCTTCCCTGTCACACAGGAGGTTGCATTGTTAATAAACACAAAGAGGAGAAGCGGAGGCTGAGGGAAAGCCTTCTTGCTCTCTACAACTGCCTGAAGGGAGGTTGTAGCCAGGTGGGGGTTGGTCTCTTCTCCCAGGCAAGCAGTGACAGAACAAGAGCACACAGTCTCAAGCTGTTTAGGCTGAAGTTTAGGCTGGAGGTGAGGAGAAAAGTTCATCCCAGAAAGAGTAATTGGCCATTGGAATGTGCTGCCCAGGGAGGTGGTGGAGTCACCATCCCTGGAAGTGTTTAAAATAAGACTGGATGGGGCACTTGGTGCCATGGTTTAGTTGGTTAGATGGTGTTGGATGATAGGTTGGACTCGATGATCTCAAAGGTCTTTTCCAACCTGGTTAATTCTGTAGTCTGTATAAAGGTCAAAGTGGATGCCTGAGGGTACTAAACTTCATTCCCAGGAGCCCAGTCCTCAAAATGAGTTTAAATAGAAAGGTGTAAAATGTAACTTTGCATTCACTTGTTTGACAATACTGCATCAGTTCATTAGAAATAGAATCATTGACTCATAGAATGGTTCAGGCCAGAAGGGACCTCCAAACATCATCCAGTCTGACCTCCTCACTGTCAGCAGGGACATCCCCTACTAGATCAGGTTGCCCAGAGTCCTATCAAGCCTCATTTTGAATATCTCCATGGATGGGGCCTCAACCACCTCCCTGAGCAACCTGTTCCAGTGTTCCACTGCCCTCATAGGGAATAACTTTTTCCTGATATCCAATCTAAATCTGCTCTTCTCTAGTTTGAAGCCATTGCCCCTTGTTCTGTCACCACAGGCCCTTGTAAAATGACTCTCTCCATCCTTCTTGTAGGCCCCCTTCAGGTTCTGGAAGGCTGCTATTAGGTCTTCTCCAGTCTTAAGTGCATTGTCCCTGAAAAGGCAAACCATCAGCAGAGCTCTTAAAAAAGGTTCAGAGCGAATTAGTTTCTGACAAGGACCATATGCTGCTCAAGGCTTCAATAAAGCTCTTCTTCTATGAGTTACATCAGGGAAGAGAAATGATGCTATTTACCACACAAAATGAGGCAGAAGCCTCAGAACTGCTCTCAGCACCCTGGACAGCTCATTCTAGGTTGGTAGTTCAGGAGATCAAGGTGCAGGCTGCAGCACAGAAGGTTCCACGCGAAGACAAGGAAAAACTTTTTCACTGAGAGGGGTGACAAAAACACTGGAACAGGCTGCCCAGAGAGGCTGTGCAGCCTTCTTCCCTGGAGATACTCAAGACCAGCCTAGATGCATTCCTGTGTCATCTGCTCTAGATGATCCTGCTCTGGGAGGGGGGGCTGGACTGGATGATCTTTTGAGATCTATTTTCCTTCTT